>NC_143027.1:55150000-55327500 GCF_057628025.1 Oncorhynchus mykiss | reverse complement strand
TGTGGTTAGGGTTAAGGTTAGGTTAAAAATCTGATTTTATGACTTTGTGGCAGTGCCAGCTAAGTGACCACTCTGCAAGAGCTGCCTCCAGAACAATATTCACAACAAAAAATAGCAGGCACTATAGAAAATTTAAGGAAAACCCCACCCAAAAACGATCTTTTGGTATTTATTTCATTAGTCCATTGTTGATATAGTCACAAAATGTTTTGCATGTCAGCAATCAAGTTTTCAAGAAACTGTATCGTATTGGCTGTAGTCTTGAAAACTTGATTTCTGACATGCCAAACATTTTGGGACTATATCAACAATGGACTAGTGAAATGCATACCAATAGATAGTTTGAGACTTACTGTATGTTAAAGGAATATCCACCCAAAAACTCTCTCAAGCACAAGCCCACATGCTTGTGAGTAGCCAGCTAATCTATTTGCTTGCTAACAAGGTAGAGCAGTTGAACTGCTATGAATACACCTTCCTGTCCGTCTCCAACTGTTTGAACAACATAGCCTGTTCACTATGTTTAGATGTTGAAATCAAGTGGCCTACCTGGATAAGAAGATGCCCGTTTCTTAGATTGAGAACGAGTTGCCAATTCCTTATATAAATGAGTATTTTTTATGTTCATTGCACATTTATAAAACAAACTAGATAGCTAACACATAACAGTCTGTAGCTAAAATGCTGTTGGTGGACAAGGAGATAGCCTGAGACCGAAAGGATAGACAGACAGCATAGACACAGCGTGCCAGACAGGATAGACACAGCGTGCCAGACAGGATAGACACAGCGTGCCAGACAGAGCGAGGGCAGGACTCTGACAGAAAGAATCTGCTTCCTGTTATAATGAGCACATCACAGAACCCTTACTTACAGGGTTCAATTCCCCCCTCTCTCTTCCGCGCTCATCCCCCTCCTCCCACTAAACTGGGTCAAATCATTCAGTGGTAGCTCAGCTCAGCCACCATGCGTCAAGTGTCAGAAACTGTCTGCTCAAAATCACACAGCTCTGGGAGGTTCAGGGCTGTTTTTACACAGACATGAATCTGAATAAATCAATGCATCAGAATACGGTTGAGATTAATTCATCAGCACGACATCATATAAACTGGGATTACTAGGTATGGGTAAAACCTTAACAAAGACAGTGGGAAAAGGAGAGAATCCTACCATACAGGGACAATCAGTCAACAGAGAAACACTATAACTGCCCTTTCTTTCCTTCTCCTGCAGTTATTCTATCGCTTTTTATTTCTCTCCATCTAACCCGAGTGGCTACCTCTGATACCTCACTCAACATGTCCCCCCCCCCCCCCCCTCCCTCCCTTTCTCCATTTCTCACCCCCCCATTCCTTTTCCTTAAAATCGGTAGGATACTCACCTTCCTCCCTGCAGTCTCTGTGTCCTGATCATCCCTGCATCGCTGTAGAGACCATCTTTACGCGGCAGAAACACACACACTCACCAATCAACACACCCTCACGGCTCACTGTCACTAGCCAGCCCCCCTTCTCTAACACACACACTCTCTCTCTTTCTCTCTGTTCCTTAGTAACATCAGAATTGGAGCCACCCTCATTCTTCCCCCTCCAGTCCCCTCCCTTTAATATATATACACATATATACTTTTTTTTCCCCATCGCTCGCTCTGCAGTGGAGGAATAAATATTTTAGCTACAAATGAAGCGTGGCTCTTCTGAGTTCTCCTCCCCCTGCTTGCAATATGTAACAGAACTGTGTGTGTGCAAATATGAATTTATGAAACACTGTCTCCATACATAATTTATTACTTAAAAGGCAAATGGCTCTCGTAACATGCCATACACTTGTTCCTAAACCATACAGTATACATAATTGTACACTGCAATATGCACACACAAAGAACATATGGTCTCCTATGGCTGCCACCGCTCAAATGTGTATTTACCCAAACAAGTAGTGCTGTAAATCACACCGTGTGAGCGCTGCTTCACTGACAATTCACCAGCACTCAAGCCAGAGTCCCTCCCCACTCACTAGAGGCTGCTGGGTAATGGAGTCCTGGTCAGGTCTGTGTGACTACTCATACTGAGGGAAACTGAGAAAAAGGCTTGTGTGTGTATACAGTTGAAGTCGGAGGTTTACATACACTTAGGTTGGAGTCATTAAAACTAATTTTTCAACCACTCCACAAATTTCGTGTTAACAAACTATAGTTTTGGCAAGTCGGTTAGGACATCTACTTTGATAATGACAAGTAATTTTGCCAACAATTGTTTACAGACAGTTTATTTTACTGTATCACAATTCCAGTGGGTCAGAAGTTTACATACACTAAGTTGACTGTGCCTTTAAAATGCTTGGAAAATTCCTGAAAATTATGTAATGGCTTTAGAAGCTTCTGACAGACTAATTGACATCATTTGAGTCAATTGGAGGTGTACCTGTGGATGTATTTCAAGGCCTACCTTCAAACTCAGTGCATCTTTACTTGACATCATGGGAAAATCAAAAGAAATCAGCCAAGACCTCAGATAAAAAAATTGTAGACCTCCACAAGTCTGGTTCATCCTTGGGAGCATTTTCCAAACGCCTTAAGGTACCACGTTCATCTGTACAAACAATAGTACGCAAGTAAACACCATGGGACCACGCAGCCGTCATACCGCTCAGGAAGGAGAAGCGTTCTGTCTCCTAGAGTTGAACGTACTTTGGTGCGAAAAGTGCAAATCAATCCCAGAACAACAGCAAAAGGATCTTGTGAAGATGCTGGAGGAAACAGGTGCAAAAGTATCTATATCCACAGTAAATAGAGTCCTATATATAACCTGAAAGGCCGCTCAGCAAGGAAAAAGCCACTACTCCAAAACCACCATAAAAAAAAGCCAGACTACGGTTTGCAACTGCACATGGGGACAAAGATCGTAATTTTTGGAGAAATGTCTTCTGGTCTGATGAAACAAAAATATAACTATTTGGCCATAATGACCATCGTTATGTTTGGAGGAAAAAGGGGGAGGCTTGCAAGCCGAATAACACCATCCCAACCGTGAAGCACGGGGGTGGCAGCATCATGTTGTGGGGGTGCTTTGCTGCAGGAGGAACTGGTGCACTTCACAAAATAGATTGCATCATGAGGATGGAAAATTATGTGGATATATTGAAGCAACACCTCAAGACAGTCAGGAAGTTAAAGCTTGGTCGCAAATGGGTCTTCCAAATGGACAATGACCCCAAGCACACTTCCAAAGCTGTGGCAAAATGGCTTAAGGATAACAAAGTCAAGGTAGTGGAGCGGCCATCACAAAGCCCTGACCTCAATCCGATAGAAAATTTGTGGGCAGAACTGAAAATGTGTGTGAGTGCAAAGAGACATACAAACCTGTCTCAGTTACACCACCTCTGACAGGAGGGATGGGCCAAAATTCACCCAACGTATTGTGGGAAGGCTACCCAAAACGTTTGAACCAAGTTAAACAATTTAAAGGCAATGCTACCAAATACTAATTGAGTGTATGTACCACTGGGAATGTGATGAAAGAAATAAAAGCTGAAATAAATCCCTCTACTATTATTCGGACATTTCACAATCTTAAAATAAAGTGGTGATCCTAACTGACCTAAGACTGGGAATTTTTTACTAGGATTAAATGTCAGGAATTGTGCAAAACTGAGTTGAAATGTAATTTGGCTAAGGTGCATGTAAACTTCCGACTTCAACTGCATATACAGAGAAACTAGCAGACACACACAGAAGGTGTTCTCAGGGTAGTCACTGTTCCTCAGGGAATTATAGATGAAACACACTACACCCTGGCTCAGGTACCCCGGCTTCATGAGCTACGAGAGCACAACGGTAAGACGTGAACACATCTCCAGGGAATTATTCTAGCGTTATCATAACACTATCAAGTTCCTGGTGTAGTTTGTCCTTTACTAATTAATCATGTGGCAGATGTTGAATGTAGAGGACATCAGATGAGTGACCATGAGAGGACAGCACAGTGACCATGCTCCCTCTGAAATACCTTAGCGTTCCCTCAAAGTCTTAGTTGCGTAACCAAAGCGTTGTTTAGGGATTTACAGGGACAAATGTCAAAGGAGGGTGATTCAGAGACGCCCTCCCTATGACCAGGAGGAATGGGGTTAGGGTTGTGAGAGAATGGGTGGGGTGAGGAAAAGGTAGGTCTGTGCAGTATACAGTATTTTACAATATACCAGTATTGATACACAGTATTGTGTTTTTACTTTACCTTCTATAACGTATTTGAATGTTTGGTTTGTTAAAGGTGATACGCCATTTTTACAGTTTACTTTGCTTCTTCATCCCTGTTTGAACTCTCTCTACATGCTGCTTTTCACACAGACCTAACCCTGCACTGTCACTAAAGGAGCACATTTGTTGTTCCTCGACCACGAGACACTTCAAGGTCAATGCAGCACATCAAATTACATTTTATTGGTCACATTTACGTGTTCAGCAGATGTTATTGCGGGTGTAAGCAAAATGCTTGCCTGCAAAGTTTCCTAAGAGCTAGAAGCGAGGGGGGGGGGGGTGAAGTGGAATTGAACAGTATAAAACAATCAGAACGGAGAAAGACCCATTTAAAATCACTTAGAATGTATGTGTTGCCACCCTAGGGTCACACACTATTCATAAAGAAAATACATAATTTATTATTAAAAAACATAAAATACTGTCAAACCATCCATTGTTTTCTTTTACCGTGATACGAAATGTGTCATTGGGCCGACAGCCAGAATCACAGCATTGTGAGGGATTAAAGCCCACTTTATCCCAAACACACAGAGCAGAGATAGTGAGGCTGTCCTCAGATTAACAACATGGTTACATAAATGATGATCTGAATCCGTTTCCCCGGAATGCAGGGACACTCCGGCCCACTTTAGCATCAGCACGCATTCTGCCATTACTCATTTCTCATACCACCAATAGATATAGTCAGCAGGTAAGGAGGGGATTTGACTGGGCTTGGGGGGAGATGGGTGAAAATAAGAAAGACAGGAGGGGGGAAAAACTTTTAAAAGAATAAGGGACGCTGTCCGAGGGAGGGAAAAGGAGAGAGATGGAGAACAGGAAAATCTATTTGGCTATACAAACCCAAGTGAGCGGTAGGGAGCTAGGAATGGGCGATGGTCATCACATTACTCACTAATGTGAACCTCAAGGTAATCAATGGTGAACTGCCAAGGTCCATAATCACCCACAAACAACCACACACATTCCTTCAATAGCCCAGAAAGGTTAAGACTGCTGGAGCAGCGCTTAGATTATCTCTCCAACTTGCTCACACAAGCACATAATTACTTAAATACTAAACCAACATGGTGCTGCATCTCATTAAAAAGGATTTCAACATAATCTTTCAAATTCTTGGCCAATTTCATGATATCCAATTGGTGCTGCAACTCCCGTATGGACTGGGGAGAGGCAAAGGTCAAGAGCCATGCTTCCTCTGAAATATGACCCCGCCAAGCAGCGCTGCATCTTGACACACTGCTCGCTTAATCCGGAAGCCAGCCACACCAATGTGTTGAAGGAAACACTGTATAACTAACTGGTGACCGTGTCAGCGTGCATGTGCCCGGCCAGCCATAGGAGTCGCTAGAGAGCGATGGGACAAGGACATCCCAGCCGGCCAAACCCTCCCTTAACCCGGACAACGCTGGGCCAATTGTGCTCAGTCTCATGGATCTCCTTGTTGCAGCTGGCTGCGGCACAGCCCTGGATCGGACCCGGGTCTGTAGTGACGCCTCAAGCACTAAGATGCAGTGCATTAGACCGCTGCGCCACTCGGGAGGCCCCAAACCTTGGACTTCTGTACCACAATATTTATGATTGGTACTTCATTAATGAGATTGGTGCCTTATCCGTGTCTGTAATCCCATGCCAGTCTCAAACATACCTGTGCCTACATGCTGGTTTGCACATGTAGGTGCTCTCCCCTCCCTCCTGTTCTGTTTAGCATCCCCTCCCTCTATCCCCATCTTCCCCTCCTCTCACCTGCAATCGTTTTCTGCTGTCTGGCACATTCTCCAGGCTGCCTTCTCCGCATCCCAGCCTGCCCTGGCTGCAGCGCAACTCCCCGTCACCTCTATGTTTGCCTGTGAAGTTGCAGCCTGCAGCCTTCCTGTCTACAACAGGAGCCCTCTGCCTCTTATCCTGAGAGAGGGCTACAGTCATCCCGCTCTCCTTCTCCCTTGGCCACACACCCTCTCCAAGACCTCCAGGCCCGGGGTCCCTTGACCTGCCTCCCTCCCCTAGTGGAGGGGCCTTGTCCCCAGGCAGGGTGGCCCCATCTCTAGCCTCTTTATCGCCGGGCTCCAGGGCCTTGTGTCGGCTCTTAAAGAGGCTGTGGATACTCAGTACCACCAGAGTGCACAGCACGTACATGATCCCGTCCGTCCGTGGAGACGGGCAGGTTGGTTCGCTCCGTTCTCACCCAAACAAAGTCCCCCTTGTTTGAATGGGACAGGAACTGTTGAAGTTCCACAGGTTGTTATGATAGCTTATAAGCTGTTATGGAGGGGTTCCATGGTTGAGGTCTAGGTGTGAATGGCAGTCAGAGCTCCAGGCGTATCTTCTGTGGTCTGGTCATAGTTGTCATCAGTTGGAGAGCTGAAGACTGAGTGCGAGAGATGGCAACAAGTGTATCCACAGCGAGAACAGTTCCAAAGTTCTATCCTGGACTGTAGTGTCTGTACTGTGCAATCTGTACTGCAGCCAAGTTCAAAGACGAAAAGACTACAAATATCCAGTCTACTCTCCTCTTTTACGGTATTCACCACAATACACAACGCCGGTGCTCTTCAGAGGGCGAGAGAGGTTCCAGTAGGGAGTCTCACTTTCTCTCCTCTGTGTGTGTGTGTGTGTGTTGATCCCCTGGACAATGGCAGTGCCCTAAAGCTCATCAACTGTCCGATAATCCCCAAGTCTGTTCTCTGGTCAGCAGACACAGACGGACGAGAGGCGAGTGAGTGTGATCCTCAGATAAACACGGTCACACACACACGCCTGCTTTAATATCTCACCTGTGTCACCTCTGTCCCTGTGCCTCTACTAGTCCCTCCCACAGAACTACACACACCCCACCTTTACAGTTCCTCAGAACAATAAGGTTTTGGACTCTGTCCTGTAGTAAAGGCAATTGCTGTCCCTCTGCCAAGCCGGTGGAGCTCAGGTAACCCAAACCTCTAGGAGCAGACGGCTGGCTAAGTACCTCCAGGTAACTACAGACACACCACGTCCATCAACCATACACAGAAACTAGTAGATATTAAATCTACACCCAAGCAGATAACTCACTAAACCTTCACACACACACAAACCCTAAACCGTTGCAAACTTCGAACAGTGTAGGAATGTCTCGGATGTTGATTCATCCTCCTCTGCCCTGCTAATTTATGTTTACAGTCCAGTCCAGGATGGTGTAAAGAAGTTTCAGTGATTAACAGGTCCAAAGTAATGCCTCTCCCCTTTCCCTCTTCCTGCTGCAAACAGCCGGGGGACTGTCCAGTCCTCCCTGAAAAGTCCCTGGACAGAGAGAGGGGCGATATCTACACCCCTTCACTTGTTCAGTCACTCTCCATCTCCCGCTCCACTCATGCAGAGTTTACGGTCCTATCATGTGCGGTTCTGCAACTCTCCAGAAAGAGAGAGAGAGAAAGTATCTTCATCCACTCTCGCTCTCACCCTCCCTTCCTGTGTTCTGTCCATCTGTCGCTGCGGGATAAGCACTGGAATGGGACAGAGCCGGCCATGCGCTGGTGATGTAACACATAATACACTATTGATATGGATGCATCTAAAAAAGCAAAACCAACGCGGAGTGCGGAAAGAGTAAAACATTATTTTTTTAAAGCTTCCCACCTTCGTCCGTTAGGAGTTCCACCATATCAATTCAAACGGATCTCTGGGCTCTGAGGGGCGACCTCGTTAGTTGGTTTCCTGTATGCCTGACTGTCTTCCTGGTACGTGACAACCCTGCACAGTAACGCCATGACAACCGTGCAGCTATGGAACCAGGCCACAATGGGAACTGACAGTGTCGATCACGTCGGTTGAATCGTGATGAGAGGTCCACGGCAGTCAGCGAGGTCACTTTGTGCCCAGCGGTCCTGGTCATTCACAGTTCTGGTTCATTGTTCTGTGACATACTGTAAACATGGAGTGATTCTCTAGTCTAATTTGGTCCTATGGGGCCAAAAGTGAAGTCCACCGCTTGAGTGGTCACTTTTAGGATCCTAACGAAGGGGACGGGAAGGGACAGTGCACACACACACTTGGGGAGGGGACCCCAGATCGGAGGCTGGCTAGGATGAGCTACTACACACAATGAATAAGACACTATGACTGAATGAATCCCAAACTGCTCAGACCAGTGACCCAAACTAGTTGTGACCCACCAAGTCATCGTGGTCTCAGGGTAAACTATTTTCTGTTTGTAAATCCGTTACACTCCATTTAGTATGATACATTATGTTACGTCACATTATACGTCTTTCTCTGAGACAAGGTTGCTTGTCATAATATAACAAAGGAGGATTATGGGGAGAATTTGTGTTGGTGGTTAGGGGAACTAAAAGGACAAATGTCAGGGAAATGTACATAGCAGGTTAGCTGAATTGGGTTAAGAATAAGGGTTAGCTAAAATGTTAGTTGTCCCGGACGCGTCCTCTCAACTTCTGGATTGCTAGACCGACCCATTCGCCCCGACCAAATAGGAATTAGACCAAATATTATGCCAAAATGTGTTCCAACAGACCATTTGGGTAACACAATCTACCCACACCCTTTTGGCCCAAATTACCAGCACTATCGTGGGACTCAAAATGGCACTTTCAGCGACCCATGACAATACATGGCACGTGACAAGCCAGCTGAGCAACCACAGGAAGTGACCCGATTAGCAAAAACAGAATGGTTAAGAATTTCACCACTACTTTTATTTATTTATTTATTTCACCTTTATTTAACCAGGTAGGCAAGTTGAGAACAAGTTCTCATTTACAATTGCGACCTGGCCAAGATAAAGCAAAGCAGTTCGACACGAACAACACAGAGTTACACATGGAGTAAAAACAAACAGTCAATAGTACAGTAGAAAAATGAGTCTATATACAATGTGAGCAAATGAGGTGAGATAAGGGAGGTAGAGGCAAAAAAGGACATGGTGGCAAAGTAAATACAATATAGCTAGTAAAAAAATTAAAAACAAAAATAAACACTGGAATGGTAGATTTGCAGTGGAAGAATGTGCAAAGTAGAGAAAAATAATGGGGTGCAAAGGAGCAAAATAAATAAATAAATACAGTAGGGGAAGATTATAGATGGTTTGGGCTAAATTATAGATGGGTTATGTACAGGTGCAGTAATCTGTGAGCTGCTCTAACAGCTGGTGCTTAAAGCTAGTTAGGGGGATAAGTGTTTCCAGTTTCAGAGATTTCTGCAGTTCGTTCCAGTCATTGGTAGCAGAGAACGGCCAAAGTAAGAATTGGTTTTGGGGGTGACCAGAGAGATATACCTGCTGGAGCGCGTGCTACAGGTGGGTGCTGCTATTGTGACCAGCGAGGTGAGAGAAGGGGGGACTTTACCTAGCCGGGTCTTGAAGATGACCTGGAGCCAGTGGGTTTGGCGACGAGTATGAAGCAAGGGCGTACAGGTCGCAGTGGTGGGTAGTATATGGGGCTTTGGTGACAAAACGGATGGCACTGTGATAGACTGCATCCAGTTTATTGAGTAGGGTATTGGAGGCTATTTTGTAAATGATCGGTAGGATGGTCAGTTTTACAAGGGCATGTTTGGCAGCATGAGTGAAGGAGGCTTTGTTGCGAAATAGGAAGCCAATTCTAGATATAACTTTGGATTGGAGATGTTTGATGCGAGTCTGGAAGGAGAGTTTACAGTCTAACCAGACACCTAGGTATTTGTAGTTATTCTAAGACAGAACCGTATTCTAAGACAGAACCGTCCAGAGTAGATGTTGGACGGGCGGGCAGGTGCAGGCAGCGATCGGTTGAAGAGCATGCATTTAGTTTTACTTGTATTTAAGAGCAATTGGAGGCCACGGAAGGAGAGTTGTATGGCATTGAAGCTCGTCTGGAGGGTTGTTAACACAGAGTCCAAAGAAGGGCCAGAAGTATACAGAATGGTGTCGTCTGCGTAGAGGTGGATCAGAGACTCACCAGCAGCAAGAGCGACATCATTGATGTATACAGAGAAGAGAGACGGTCCAAGAATTGAACCCTGTGGCACCCCTATAGAGACTGCCAGAGGCCCGGACAACAGGCCCTCCGATTTGACACACTGAACTCTTATCAGAGAAAGTTAGTGAACCAGGCGATGCAATCATTTGAGAAACCAAGGCTATCGAGTCTGCCGATGAGGATGTGGTGATTGGCAGAGTCGAAAGCCTTGGCCAGGTCAATGAATACGGCTGCACAGTATTGTTTATCGATGGCGGTTAAGATATCGTTTAGAACCTTGAGCGTGGCTGAGGCGCAGCCATGACTAGCTCCGAAACCAGATTGCATAGCGGAGAAGGTATGGTGGGATTCGAAATGGTCGGTAATCTGTTTGTTGACTTGGCTTTCGAAGACCTTAGAAAGGCAGGGTAGGATATATATAGGTCTGTAGCAGTTTGGGTCAAGAGTGTCACCCCCCCTTTGAAGAGGGGGATGACCGCAGCTGCTTTCCAATCTTTGGGAATCTCAGACGACACAAAAGAGAGGTTGAACAGGCTAGTAATAGGGGTGGCAACAATTTCGGCACATACTTTTAGACAGATTGTCTAGCCCGGCTGATTTGTAGGGGTCCAGATTATGCAGCTCTTTCAGAACATCAGCTGACTGGATTTGGGAGAAGGAGAAATGGGGAAGGCTTGGGCCAGTTGCTGTGGGATGTGCGGTGCTGTTGACCGGGGTAGGAGTAGCCAGGTGGAAAGCATGGCCAGCCGTAGAAAAATGCTTATTGAAATTCTCAATCATAGTGGATTTATCGGTAGTGACAGTGTTTCCTATCCTCAGTGCAGTGGGCAGCTGGGAGGAGGTGTTCTTATTCTCCAAGGACTTTACAGTGTCCCAGAACTTTTTTGAGTTAGTGTTGCAGGAAGCAAATTACTGCTTGAAAAAGCTAGCCTTGGCTTTTCTAACTGCCTGTGTGTATTGGTTTCAAGCTTCCCTGAAAAGTTGCATATCACGGGGGCTGTTCGATGCTAATGCAGAACGCCATAGGATGTTTTTGTGTTGGTTAAGGGCAGTCAGGTCTGGAGAGAACCAGGGGCTATACCTGTTCCTGGTTCTAAATGTCTTGAATGGGGCATGCTTATTTAAGATGGTGAGGAAGGCATTTAAAAAAAATAACCAGGCATCCTCTACTGACGGGATAAGGTCAATGTCCTTCCAGGATACCCCGGCCAAGTCGATTAGAAAGGCCTGCACGCTGAAGTGTTTTAGGGAGAGTTTGACAATGATGAGTGGAGGTCGTTTGACCGCTGACCCATTACAGATGCAGGCAATGAGGCAGTGATCGCTGAGATCTTGGTTGAAAAAAGCAGGTGTATTTAGAGGGCAAGTTGGTTAGGATGATATCTATAAGGGTGCAGTGTGCAGTGGTGTTAAGCATGTTCCAGTTTAGGTCGCGTAGCAGCACGAGCTCTGAAGATAGATGGGGGCAATCAGTTCACATATGGTGTCCAGAGCACAGCTGGGGGCAGAGGGTGGTCTATAGCAGGTGGCAACAGTGAGACTTGTTTTTAGAGAGGTGGATTTTTTGAAGTAGAAGTTCAAATTGTTTGGGTACAGACCTGGACAGTAGGACAGAACTCTGCAGGCTCTCTCTGCAGTAGATTGCAACACAGCCCCCTTTGGCCGTTCTATCTTGTCTGAAAATTCGGCTAGAACATCCGGGTTGGCAGAGTGTGCTAAAGCAGTGAATAAAACAAGCTTAGGGAGGAGGCTTCTAATGTTAACATGCATTAAACCAAGGCTATTACGGTTACAGAAGTCATCAAAAGAGAGCGCCTCTGGAATAGGAGTGGAGCTAGGCACTGCAGGGCCTGGATTAACCTCTATCTCACCAGAGGAACAGAGGAGGAGTAGGATAAGGGTACGACTAAAAGCTATGAGAATTGGTAATTTAGAACGTCAGGAACAGAGAGTAAAAGGAGGTTTCTGGGGGCGATAAAATAGCTTCAAGGTATAATGTACAGACAAAGGTATGGTAGGATGTGAATACAGTGGAGGTAAACCTAGGTATTGAGTGATGAGAGAGATATTGTCTCTAGAAACATCATTGAAACCTGGTGATGTCATCGCGTTGGTGGTGGAACTGAAAGGTTGGATAAGGTATAATTGTTAGGGCTAGAGGCTCTACAGTGAAATAAACCAATAAACACTAACCAGAACAGCAATGGACAAGGCATATATATTGACATTAAGGAGAGGCATGCTTTGTCGAGTGATCATAAGGGTCCAGTTAGTAGTGAGGTTGGTTGGGGGTAACGGCGATTCAGACAGCTAGCCGGGCCATCGGTAGCAAGCTAGCGTATGACGGTGTTCGGTTTTTAGCCACTTTGTGCGTATCCGTTAGTAGATTAGTGGGGTTCCGTGTGGTAGAGGGGATCAATCCAATTGGCAAAATAGATATAGTAATAGTGACCCAAGAAAAATAGAGACCTATTCAGATAGCAGCCGATAAGACAGCTAACGATTAGCGGGCCGCAGATAGCCGTTCAGGTAACGTTGCGGAGGAGCCAGTTGGATAACTCCCTCGTGCAGATAACGGTCGGTAGTATAGTCGTGAAGGCCCGGTGGTAAAACGGGTCCGGATAGGTGATTGTAGCCCAGGAGTGGTTGATGGAACTCTTCAGCTGACTAGCTCCGTAATAATTTAAGTTTGCTCCGGGACCGACATAAGCCAATAGTCACACGGATAGCAGCTAGCTAGCTGCGAGATCCAGGTGTAAATGTTCAGAGCTTTCGGTTGAAATCCGGAGATATGGAGAGAAAAATAGGTCCGGTATATTCTGGTCTGAGTCGCGTTGTACAAAACTGGCGATAGCTTTTCGAGTTAAAGGATGATGATGACCATCAACCGTGTTTGGCTAAATACTAACGTTAGCCAGTAAACTGGCTAGCTCCTGGCTAGCTTCTATTGTGGATTTCAGATTTGAGGTAAATGATACTTGAATTTTTTTTTTAATTGGTGAGGTGGGTTGCAGGAGAGTGTTTTGATTGAGTTTTTGGAAAAAATTATATATATATAAAAGATATGCTATGCGAAGAAAGATGTAAATATATATACACGGGACATGACAAAATGAGGACAAAGGACGTCTGACTGCTATGCCATCTTGGACATAAGACCTTAAGACCACTTAAGACCTGTACCATAAGGCAGTATAGAATAGACCTTTCTACGCCACAGACAGTAAACCCTTACAACCAACAGAGTAAGGGAAGGCCAGAGAGACTAGTAAACAAGGTCTGAGGTTCAATAGCAGATTAAGTGGCTGATAAGTTTGAATCAAACCATAAAAGGTGATAAGGCATGGGTCAGATCAGATTTGTTTCCTGTGTATTAGTGGTTTCCAGTGTTATAGTGGTTACAGTGGTTTGGGCGGCAGAAAGCCTAGTGGTTAAGAGTGTTGGGTCAGTAACCGAAAGGTTGCTAGATCGAATCCCCGAACTGACAAGGTAAAAATCTGTCGTTCTGCCCCTGAACAAGGCAGTTAACCCACTGTTCCTAGGCCATCATTGTAAATAAGAATTTGTTCTTAACTGACTTGCCTAGTTAAATAAAGGTTAAATAAAATAAAATTCAAGAACCATAATCTCATTACAGAGACAAGTCTACATTAGAGACAAGTCAAAACAATTACAGTGCCTTGCGAAAGTATTCGGCCCCCTTGAACTTTGCGACCTTTTGCCACATTTCAGGCTTCAAACATAAAGATATAAAACTGTATTTTTTTGTGAAGAATCAACAACAAGTGGGACACAATCATGAAGTGGAACAACATTTATTGGATATTTCAAACTTTTTTAACAGATCAAAAAATGAAAAATTGGGCGTGCAAAATTATTCAGCCCCTTTACTTTCAGTGCAACAAACTCTCTCCAGAAGTTCAGTGAGGATCTCTGAATGATCCAATGTTGACCTAAATGACTAATGATGATAAATACAATCCACCTGTGTGTAATCAAGTCTCCGTATAAATGCACCTGCACTGTGATGGTCTCAGAGGTCCGTTAAAAGCGCAGAGAGCATCATGAAGAACAAGGAACACACAGGCAGGTCCGAGATACTGTTGTGAAGAAGTTTAAAGCCGGATTTGGATACAAAAAAGATTTCCCAAGCTTTAAACATCCCAAGGAGCACTGTGCAAGCGATAATATTGAAATGGAAGGAGTATCAGACCACTGCAAATCTACCAAGACCTGGCCGTCCCTCTAAACTTTCAGCTCATACAAGGAGAAGACTGATCAGAGATGCAGCCAAGAGGCCCATGATCACTCTGGATGAACTGCAGAGATCTACAGCTGAGGTGGGAGACTCTGTCCATAGGACAACAATCAGTCGTATATTGCACAAATCTGGCCTTTATGGAAGAGTGGCAAGAAGAAAGCCATTTCTTAAAGATATCCATTAAAAGTGTTGTTTAAAGTTTGCCACAAGCCACCTGGGAGACACACCAAACATGTGGAAGAAGGTGATCTGGTCAGATGAAACCAAAATTGAACTTTTTGGCAACAATGCAAAACGTTATGTTTGGCGTAAAAGCAACACAGCTGAACACACCATCCCCACTGTCAAACATGGTGGTGGCAGCATCATGGTTTGGGCCTGCTTTTCTTCAGCAGGGACAGGGAAGATGGTTAAAATTGATGGGAAGATGGATGGAGCCAAATACAGGACCATTCTGGAAGAAAACCTGATGGAGTCTGCAAAAGACCTGAGACTGGGACGGAGATTTGTCTTCCAACAAAACAATGATCCAAAACATAAAGTAAAATCTACAATGGAATGGTTCAAAAATAAACATATCCAGGTGTTAGAATGGCCAAGTCAAAGTCCAGACCTGAATCCAATCGAGAATCTGTGGAAAGAACTGAAAACTGCTGTTCACAAATGCTCTCCATCCAACCTCACTGAGCTCGAGCTGTTTTGCAAGGAGGAATGGGAAAAAATGTCAGTCTCTCGATGTGCAAAACTGATAGAGACATACCCCAAGCGACTTACAGCTGTAATCGCAGCAAAAGGTGGCGCTAGAAAGTATTAACTTAAGGGGGCTGAATAATTTTGCACGCCCAATTTTTCAGTTTTTGATTTGTTAAAAAAGTTTGAAATATCCAATAAATGTCGTTCCACTTCATGATTGTGTCCCACTTGTTGTTGATTCTTCACAAAAAAATACAGTTTTATATCTTTATGTTTGAAGCCTGAAATGTGGCAAAAGGTCGCAAAGTTCAAGGGGGCCGAATACTTTCGCAAGGCACTGTACAGTGGGACACATGGTGTGGTGTTACAGAGTCAACCAGGAAGTCAAAACATTTTGCTTGGCCTAGAAGTAAGTGAGAATGTGTATGAAAGAGAGAATGTGCTAAAGTGTGAGAATGTGCAAACCTGTGTGTGTGTGTGTGCACGCGCGTGCGTGCAGGAGATCTCAGGTGTGTGAGTTGGTCTCACTTTAAGTAGCTTAGACCCCCTGGATTTGTCTTTCAGACTATTTTGTGCCTAATAGAAATTAATAGTAAATAATGTAGTGCCGTTTGAGTCACTATTATTGTAAATAAGAATAGAATATGTTTCTAAGCAGTTTGTAAATGTGGGTGCTACCATGATTACGGTAGTCCTGAATGAATCGTGAATAATGATGAGTGAGAAAGTTAGACGCACAAATATCATTCACACAAATTTGTCACTTCAAGCACAAATGTATGATACTTTGACTAAAACTATGACTTTTTGACTTAAATCATTGTGCAACACGGGTAAGCTCTGGCCGTCATCTTTCAGCTTGAAAAAGTGGATTTCTACTGGTGTGGGCGTTTAAGCAGCTTACAGGAGAAAATGTGCCACACTTCACTTTATGGCTTTAGGTAAAGGCTTTAACTCGGTCACCCCACACCCAAATATGGTATTCGAGGCCGTCTGAAATAGGGCTGGGCATATTCGAATAGCTGAACAGACGTTAGTATTTGATTACTTGTGAGTATTCATTTAAAAAAATAATAATAAGTATGTCTATTTTAACAATGAAAATACTTTTTCTAAATACAATAAACATATCCATGTGACATTGTTACTTACAAGGATATAACCATGTCATTACAAATACTTAATTTAATAAAACAAACTTTTGAATGTAGTTTTTATGACACGCACCCCTTAAAATGACCGGTAGCCTTCTTTCTGTAGCTTGTTTTTGTCAGCCAATCAAAGCAGCACCACAGTCAAAGGCTCAATGTGTAACAAAAAGTGAGAGTTCACTAATGCAATGCAAAATGGAATTACAAGTTAGCTGAGTTAAATGAGAAAGAATAGGCTACAACGAGCAACCAACAGGTAGGATGTTGTTTATCAATCCCTGAATGGGGTTGGGGAGAAAGCACAGCATGTAGCCTGCAAATTAGCTTAGGTAATTAGCTAGTTTCTCTAGGCTACTCCAGTCAAGACAGGCACTGTTATATGGGATGATAAATAACATTGTGGCTGCTACAAGTTAGCTAGTCTTGGCTGTAGCTGAGTTGGCTTTCTTCCTCACATCCGCTCCACTCCCAGCTCCTACACACCAACCCCACCCATTGCTCCAGCAATAGAGCACAGGGTCTCTACCTCGCGCAGCAGTGCTCAGGTTAAAAACTGTGCAATAAAATAAACTGGATATCCAAAAACATTTCATGATACTATTTGAATAGTGACATTATGATAACACTGATCCATCCCTAGTCTGAGTCAAAGAGAGGGGAGGAGGGGGAGTCAGGGAGAAAGAAAGAACGTGGGGGGAGGATGTGAGAGAAACAGGCAGTGCGCAGTCGGCAGAAAGCCTCAATCTTAACTCTTGGACTAGCCCACAATGCACTACACACGCCCTTTTCATCTTTCTCAACTGGGCTATTTCAGAGCTAAATTACAGTGACACAGCAGGGAGGGACAGGCACACACACGCTTAATAACAGGTTAGAGGGTGGACCATCCCTGCCAGTGTGGCCAACACACCACTGATGTCACGCCACTAAAGATGAGGTTTGAGAGGAAGACGATGGGTGGAGAGGCAGCTAGACAGCCAGAGGGTGGAGAGAGAGAAAAGGGACAGAGGGAGGCTGTTGAGAAACAGTGAAGGGGGAAAAAGGGCTAGGGAGTGTGACAGAGAGGAAAGAAGAGTGCCAAAATCCCACAAGAGAGAACCCTGAGGTTCTGCCTCCTCCCCCTCTTCCGGTCTCTGTGCTCCGTCCCTGGTTGGCCTGTAACATGTTTCACTCTCAACCCGTTACAGCACATGGTTCGACCTTACAGACAAACAGGCGTGTGGAAAACCAACTTGCCCTTGCAGCCTTTTTCAACATATGTGACACACTTGTTCCTTCCTCTCATGGCTGTTCACATGCCAAGACAACTCCCACTCAAACAAACTGGTGATTAACGCACACAGGCCAGACTTAACTGCATATACTGTAGGTCTACACCATGAGCTCATGGCCAGAGGGGACTATGTGAACAACAACTGCAAAGCAGCACTGAGTGGCACACGAAACAGGGAATATATCAATCTCCAAGGTTTGTCTGGGCATCTACCATGGTAACAGTCAGGCTCACGAGATACTCACAAACTACATATTTCTGACTGACACACACACGGACATGGCTTAGTGCTGAGAGAGGGACCTTGGGCTGTTGGGTAGGGACTGTGTGACTAGCACCCATTGTCTCCCTCTCCTCCCTGCTGCTGCGACCACCACAGAACATCATGTGAAAAGCCATGAGAGGAAGGAACAAGTGTGTTTATCGAGCCGTCAGTGCTGCTGAAGCTGCAACATAATTACATCCATTTCTGACTGAAAAGTAATGTTACCGAAATCCCTTGTTTGTTTAGGAAAAACATTCCCTATTCCCTCAACAAAAATGCTCTCTTTACGTGAAATGTATGCATCAAATGCACGTGACCAATAGGGCCTGACCTGTAGCCTTTCATAATCGCATCAATAAATAAGTTATAACCAACTCAGAAAATCAAAACACATTGACAGAAACATTTATGCAGAGGACATGACAAATCAACTCCAAAACAAGGGAATGTTTACTGGTTGCTCAGGAGGTAAATGGGGAAGTCAGATGCGTGGAATAAATTTGACTAGTTGTAGAAAATACTGGAGATCAAGAAAAAGAAGGTAAGAAGCAAGCGCTGCATGCATATTATGTCTGTAATCTAACAGCACCTGTTTGGCAATCACATTTTAGAACCATGTAAATAGGGTTGCAAAGGGTAAGACTCCATCAAATCATCAGCGCTCCCTCCATTTCAATTCGAGGTGAAAATGATGAATCAGACACCTTATCGATAGCAACAGATCATAGTCCTTCTGGAATCAGGTTTTTTTGACTCAATGGAGGAACATAGTCAAATAAATGCTGATGAACGTCTTGCTCGAGCTGTGTATGCAACTGGTTCAACTCTGATGCTCATAGGCAATGAGTATTGGAATAGATTTCTGACTGTTCTTCGCCCAGCATACACCCCTCCAACCAGACATGATTTATCTACTAAATTAGCTGGATGCAGAGTTCAACATAGTTTAAGTGAAGGTCAAGCAAATCATAGAGAAAGCAGACTGTATTGCAATCACCTCTGATATGTGATCAAATGTTTGTGGGCAAGGAATAATTAACTACATCTCCACCCCTCAACCAGTGTTCTTCAAGAGCACAGACAAGACACACTGGTCTCTACATTGCAGATGAGCTGAAGGCAGTCAATGACCTTGTACCACAGAAGGTATTTGCACTTATGACAGACAAAGCCGTGAACATGAAGGCTGCTTGGTCTAGTGGAGGAGCCATACCCACACAGCACACCCATTGGCTGTGCTGCTCATGCATTGAATCTGCTCCTCAAGGACATCATGGTACTGAAAACAATGGATACACTCTACAAGCGAGCCAAGGAAATGGTTAGGTATGTGAAGGGCCATCAAGTTGTAGCAGCAATCTATCTCACCAAGCAAAGTGAGAAGAATAAAGGTATCACATTGAAGCTGCCCAGCAACACCCGTTGGGGGTGGAGTTGTCATCATGTTTGACAGTCTACTGGAGGGGAGGAGTCTCTCCAAGAAATGGCCATATCACAGTCTGCCGATATGCACAGCCCCATCAAGATGATCCTCCTGGATGATGTATTTTGGGAGAGAGTGGTAAGCAGCCTGAAACTCTTGAAACCTATAGCAGTAGCCATTGCACGGATTGAGGGAGACAATGCCATCCTGTCTGATGTTCAGACTCTGCTTGCAGATGTAAGAGTTGCCTCGTCACTGTTGACGTTGAGACTGGTGTTTTGCGGGTACTATTTAATGAAGCTGCCAGTTAAGGACTTGTGAGGCTTCTGTTTCTCAAACTAGACACTCTAATGCACTTGTCCTCTTGATCAGTTGTGCACCGAGGCCTCCCACTCCTCTTTCTATTCTGGTTAGAGCCAGTTTGCGCTGTTCTGTGAAGGGAGTAGTACACATCAGTGTACGAGATCCAGTTTCTTGGCAATTTCTCACATGGAACAGCCTTCATTTCTCAGAACAAGAATAGACTGATGAGTTTCAGAAGAATGGTCTTTTGTCTGGCCATTTTGAGCCTGTATTCAAACCCACAAATGCTGATGCTCCAGCTACTCAACTAATCTAAAAGGCAGACAGTTTTATTGCTTCTTTAATAAGGACAACAGTTTTCAGCTGTGCTAACATAATTGCAAAAGGCTTTTCTAGTGATCAATTAGCCTTTCAAAATGATCAACTTGGATTAGCTAACACAATGTGCCATTGGAACACAGGAGTGATGGTTGCTGATAAATGGGCCTCCGTACACCTATGTAGATATCCATTAAATATTTTTTTTAAGCAGTTTCCAGCCATAAGTAATTTACAACAATAATGTCTACACTTTATTTCTGATCAATTTAATCTTATTTTAAATGGACAAATAAATGTGTTTTTCTTTCAAAAACAAGGACATTTCTAAGTGACCCTAAACTTTTGAACGATAGTGTACATACAGTACCAGTCAAGTTTGGACAAACCTACTCATTCAAGGGTTTTTCTTTCTTTATTTTGACTATTTTCTACATTGTATAATAATTGTGAAGACATCAACACTAATGAAATAACACATGGAATCATGTAGTAACCAACAAAGTGATACATCTAAATAGTTTTTAATATTTGAGATTCTTCAAAGTAGCCACCTTTGACAGCTTTGCACACTCTTGACATTCTGTCAACCAGCTTCACCTGGAATGCTTTTCAAACAGTCTTGAAGGAGTTCCCACATATGCTGAGCACTTGTTGGCTGCTTTTCCTTCACTCTGCGGTCCATCTCATCCCAAACCATCTCAATGAAGTGAAATAAAAGATCCCAGAAATGTTTTATACAGAAAAAAAGCTTATTTCTCTAAAATGTTATGCACAAATTTGTTTACATCCCTGCTAGTGAGCATTTCTCCATTGCCAAAACAATCCATCCTTCTGACAAGTGTGGCATACCAAGAAGCGGATTAAACAGTGTGATCGTTACACAGGTGCACCTTGTGCTGGGGACAATAAAAGGCCAGTCTAAAATGTGCAGTTTTGTCACAACAGATGTCTCATGTTCAGGGAGTGTGCAATTGGAATGCTAACTGCAGGAATGTCGACCTGAGAATTTAAGATAAAGCTCCTTTTCTCACACATTTCAAAACAGAGATAGCTCAAAAACAAAGAATAAATAATTAGAACTTATTTTTATGAGCACAAGCTCTTCTTTAACTTCTTATGGCTGCAGGGGCAGTATTGAGTAGCTTGGACGAAAGGTGCCCAGAGTCAACGGCCTGCTCCTCAGTCCCAGTTGCTAATATATGCATATTATTAGTAGTATTGGATAAAAAAAAACTCTAAAGTTTCTAAAACTGTTTGAATGATGTCTGTGAGTATAACAGAACTCATATGCAGGCAAACACCTGAGAAGAAACCCAAACAGGAAGTGGAAAATCTGAGGTTGGTCGATTTTCAAACCAGCCCCTATTGAATACACAGTGGGATATGGATAAAGTTGCACTTCCGAGGGCTTCCACTAGATGTCAACTGTCTTTAAAAACTTTAATGAGGCTTCTACTGTGTTGTGGAGCCGGATGGGAGCTGTTTGAGTCAGTGGTCTGGCAGAGAGCCAGGTTCTGGTCACACGCATTACACATGATAGCGACCTGCGTTCCATGGCTTCTCTACAGACATAGGAATTCTCCGGTTGGAACTTTAGTGAAGATTTATGATAACATCCTAAAGATTGATTCTATACTTAGTTTGACAAGTTTCTTCGACCTGTAATATAACTTTCTGAAGTTTTCGTCCGACGTTCAGATGGACCTGCACGAGCGTTTGGATTTGTGTGCTAAACGCGCTAACAAAAGTAGCTACTTGGACATAAAAAATTGACATTATTGAACAAATCAAGCATTTATTGTGGAACTAGGATTCCTGCATTCTGATGAAGATCATCAAAGGTAAGGGAATATTTATAATGTGATTTCTGATTTGTTGACTCCAACATGGCAGATCATTTTATTAATTTTCTGAGCGCCGTCACAGATTATTACTTAGTTTGCTTTTTCCGTAAAGTTTTTTTGAAATCTGACACAGCGGTTGCATTAAGGAGAGGTATATCTATATTTCCATGTCTAACAATTGTATTTATCGACATTTATAATGAGTATTTCTGTAAAATGATGTGGCTCTCTGCAATATCACCGGATGTTTTTGGAACTAGTGAACGTAACGCGCCAATGTATACTGAGGTTTTTGTATATTAACTTTATCAAACAAAACATACATGTATTGTGTAACATGAAGTCCTATGAGTGTTATCTGATGAAGATCAAAGGTTAGTGATTCATTTTCTCTCTATTTGTGCTTTTGGTGACTCCTCTCTTTGGCTGAAAAAATGGCTGGGTTTTTCTGTGAGTTGGTGGTCACCTAACAATTGTTTGTGGTGCTTTCGCTGTAAAGCCTATTTGAAATTGGGCACTGTGGTGGGATTAACAACAAGATTACTTTTAAAACAGTATAAAATACATGTATGTTTGAGGAATTTTAATTATGAGATTTCTGTTTTGAATTTGGCGCCCTGCACTTTCACTGTTGTCATATCATCCCGTTAACGGGATTGCAGCCCTAAGTTTTAATATGACACCACATTCATCTCAATAAGAAAAACTAAGTCTTCCATTGTGTAAAGACACTCACTATCAAAAACAATTAAAAAACCCTAGAATATTTAAATTGTAGTACACTTGCCTAAATTATTCAATGTACCAAGTATAACATTATAGTTCTAAATATTATTTACATATAATTAATACAAATATTATCCAAAATGTGACCAATGGACAATATTCAGAAAGTATTTTAAAACCCACAAAGTAGGCTATTTGATTAACAACGATTCTTACTTCTGTAATAACTATTCAGCGACTATTTAAAAAATGTAGATAACCTCAATTAAATTTAGTACAGACTAGGTCTGACAAAATGTAGAAAGAGTAGCCTACTTTGACAATTGAGTAAATTGGATTTGGTGTTAAACACCAATCTGAAGAAAGTAAAAAAAAAATAGACTGCTACCACTTTTAATAACAACTCCTAAACCCCTGGAACTGTACACTTTAGACCCAGACTCTGTGGTACAAGAGTGAATGGTGGGACTCCATGGAAATGTAGGCTCCCTCTCGGCTGTGCTTTCACTCTGCTTCCTCCTCTTCATGTTCCCTCGCTCCATTTCTATCCCTCCTATCTCTAAACTCCTCTTCCTCCCTGCTGCTGAGCCCCGACTCTCCACATCAATTCCCTCGCTTTTACTGACCTTGAGGAACAGACTAACAGAGAGAGAGAGAGCAACAAATAGGATACAATTGTGGTCAGGAACATCATCCCTCTCACTCGCTCTCTTTATGTCAACCATACACACACTCTTCCTAATAGTTACTTATTTTCCATAATAAATTGTGTGTTACACACCTCCAATTCCACCCCACACAGTATCATCATGATGCTATAGAGCACTTACAATCAAAATAACTTTATGAAGCCCTTAGTTAGTAACCAGATTGTTTCCCAGTTCATGTTGTGCATATGTATGCCAGACTGATGGATAACCAGACAGGATAGAGCACACAAAAAGACGTTCATGAATAGATGGATCATATTCTAACCAAAAAGGCTATATACGGTAGAGGTCGAGCGATTATGATTTTTCAACGCCGATACAGATTATTGGATGACCAAAAAAAAGCCGATACAGATTTTTAAATTTAAAAAAAAAATATATATATATATATATATATATATATATATATATATATATATATATATATATATATATATATATATATATATATATATATATATATATATATATATCTCAATTTAAAAAATAATAAATGTAAAAAAAAATAATAAAAAAAAATAAATAAAAAAAAAAAAAATCGGCCATTTTTATTTATATATTTATTTGTAATAATGACAATTACAACAATACTGAATGAACAATGAACGCTATTTTAACTTAATATAATACAGAAATAAAATCTATTTGTTCTCAAATAAATAATGAAACATGCTCAATTTGGTTTAAATAATGCAAAAAGTGTTGGAGAAGAAAGTAAGTGCAATATGTGCCATGTAAAAAAGCTAACATTTAAGTTCCTTGCTCAGAACTTATGAAAGCTGGTGGTTCAATATTCCCAGTTAAGAAGTTTAAGAAGTTATTTTTGTAGTTATTATAGGAATTATGACGCGTCGACTATTTCTCTCTAAACCATTTGAATTTCATATACCTTTGACTATTGGATGTTCTAATAGGCACTTTAGTATTGCCAGCCTAATCTCAGGAGTTGAAAGGCTTGAAGTCATAAACAGCGCATTGCAAAGAGCTGCTGGTGAATGCAGTAAAGTTTGAATGAATGCTGCCTCCTACGACCGCTCAGTCAGACTGCTCTATCAAATCATAGACCTAATTATAATAAACACAGTAATATGAGCCTTTGGTCATTAATATGGTCAAATCCGGAAACTATCATTTTGAAAACAAAACGTTTATTCTTTCAGTGAAATACACGGTTCTACACGGTTCTGTATTTTATGGAATGGGTGGCAACCCTAAGTCTAAATAATCCTGTTACACTGCACAACCTTCAATGTTATGTCATAACGATGTACATTTCAAATTAGTTTGCGACGAGCCAGACGGCCCAAACTGCTGCATATACCCCGACTCTGCGTGCAATGAATGCAAGAGAAGTGAACATTTCCCTAGCTAATATTGCCAGCTAACATGAATTTATTTTAACTAAATGTGCAGGTTTAAAAATATATACTTGTGTATTGATTTTAAGAAAGGAATTGATGTGTATGGTTAGGTACATTCGTGCAGCGATGGCGCTTTTTTCGCAAATGCGCTTTTGTTAAATCATCCCCAATTTGGTGAAGTAGACTGAGTCAATGATAAATTAACATTGATTATATGCAACGCAGGACAAGCTAGTTAACCTAGTAATATCATCAGTGATTATGTGAAGATTGATTGTTTTTTATGAGATAAGTTTAATGCTAGCTAGCAACTGTCAGCCGGCCACACAGTTTCCTCATGGAATGCAATGTAATCGGCGTCCGAAAATGCAGATTGTTATGAAAACTTTAAAATCGGTCAACCTTTAACAGTACACACTTCAAGCACCAAGGTCAGGATACTTTTCACAGATGGTAAGAAGTCAAAGTATGTACCAACAGTTTACAGATTCAACACAACTATTGTTTATTTATTTAGGTTGTTGAAAGTAAAATATTACAAAGATGACACTGTGCAATTTAGCCAAACAGGTTTAGAATAATTCTTCATCTATTTTGATGGGGATAGTTAGCTGGTTGTCTTTATAGGGAGGGAGTGAGTCGATCAAGTGACAGCATCACAAGCGAAGCACAATGTGGCCCCCCAACTCTTGTTTTCTTGCCTGACAGACTAACTACAAATGTTGCCAATGTTAGCTGATAAGTTATGAAACTGGGACAGTTTCCAAATTAATTGCATCGGTGGAAACAGGTTAGCTGGCTATGTAAACTAATATCACTACAACTCAATAACATATGAGCTCCACTGAGCGGGCATCTACCTTAACACTACAGCTAAGCTGTCAGATAATAGGAAAACAAAACGATGTACAGTGCACTCAGAAAGTATTCAGACCCCTTCCCAACATTGTTTTTAAGTTACAGTTATTTTAAAATTGATTTTATTTTTTTCTCATCAATCTACACACAATATCCCATAATGACAAATGCAAATGTATTAAAATAAAAAACAGAAATACCTTATATACATAAGTATTCAGACCGTTTGCTATGATACTCAATTGAGCTCAGGTGCATCGTTTCCATTGATCATCCTTCAGATGTTTTACAACTTGATTGGTGTCCACCTGTGGTAAATTCAATTGATTGGACATGATTTGGAAAGGCACACACCTGTCTATATAAGGTCCCACAGTTGACAGTGCATGTCAGAGCAAAAACCAAGACATGAGGTCGAAGGAATTGTCCGTAGAGCTCCGAGACAGGATTGTGTTGAGGCACAGAACTGGGGAATATAACCAAAAATGTTCTGCGGCATTGAAGGTCCCCAAGAACACAGTGGCCATTCTTAAATGAAAGAAGTTTGGAACCACCAAGACTCTTCCTAGAGCTGGCCACCCAGGCCAAACTAAGCAATCGGGGAAGAATGGCCTTGGTCAGGGAGGTGATCAAGAACCCAATGGCCACTCTGACAGAGCTTCAGAGTTCCTCTGTGGAGATGGGAGAACCTTCCAGAAGAACAACCATCTCTGCAGAACTCCACCAATCAAGCCTTTATGGTAGACTGGCCAGATGGAAGCCACTCCTCAGTAAAAGGAACATGACAGTCCGTGTGGAGTTTGCCAAACGGCATCTAAAGGACTCTGACCATGAAAAACAAGATTGAACTCTTTGGCCTGAATGCTAAACGAAACCTGGCACCATCCCTACTGTGAAGCATGGTGGTGGCAGCATCATCCCTACTGTGAAGCAAGGTGGTGGCAGCATCATACTGTGGGGATGTTTTTCAGCGACAGGGAGACTAGTTAGGATCGAGGCAAAGATGAACGGAGCAAAGTACAGAGATCCTTGCTGAAAACCTGCTCCAGAGCACTCAGGACCTTAGACTGGGGCGAAGGGTCACCTTCCAACAGGACAATGACCCTAAGCACACAGCCAACACAACGCAGGATGGCTTCGGGACAAGTCTCTGAATATCCTGGTGTGGCCCAGCCACAGCCCGGACTTGAACCCGATCTAACATCTCTGGAGAGACCTGAAAATAGCTGTGCAGCAACACTCCCCATCCAACCTGACAGAGCTTGAGAGGATCTGCAGAGAACAATGGGAGAAACTCCCCAAACACAGGTGTGCCAAACTTGTATCATACCAAAGAAGACATAAGGCTGTAATTGCTGCCAAAGAAGCTTCAACAATGTACTGAGTAAAGGGTCTGAATTCTTATTGTAAATGTGATATTTCAGTTTAATTTGAATAGATTTTCTCAAATTTCTAAAACACACTATAAATGGTATACATAAATGGTGTAAATCAATTTTAGAAAAGCTAACAAAATGTTGAAAAACTCAAGGGGTTTGAATACTTTCCGAATGCACTATTTAGTGCTCAATATGTTTGGAACATCAAATAGCAACAACAAAAAAAAAAACACATTATCGAATCGCAATACATACAGATGAAGTCGGAAGTTTACATGCACTTAGGTTGGAGTCATTTAAACTCGTTTTTCAACCACTCCACAAATTTCTTGTTAACAAACTATAGATTTGGCAAGTCAGTTAGGACATCTACTTTTTCCAACAATTGTTTAGAAAGATTTTTTAACTTATAATTATTTTTAAAAATGTAGACCTCCACAAGTCTGGTTCATCATTGGGAGCAATTTCCAAACGCCTGAAGGTACCACGTTCATCTGTACAAACAATAGTATGCAAGTATAAACACCATGGGACCATGCCTCCGTCATACCGCTCAGGAAGGAGACGCGTTCTGTCTCCTAGAGATGAACGTACTTTGGTGCGAAAAGCACAAATCAATCCTAGAACAACAGCAAAGGACCTTGTGAAGATGCTGGAGGAAACAGGTACAAAAGTATCTATATCCACAGTAAAACGAGTCCTATATCGACTTAACCTGAAAGGCCACTCAGCAAGGAAGAAGCCACTGCTCCAAAACCGCCATAAAAAAGCCAGACTACGGTTTGCCACTCCACATGGGAACAAAGATCGTACTTTTTGGAGAAATGTCCTCTGGTCTGATGAAACAAAAATAGAACTGTTTGGTCATAATGACCATCATTATGTTTGGAGGAAAAAGGGGGAGGCTTGCAAGCCGAAGAACACCATCTCAACCGTGAAGCATGTGGGTGGCAGCATCATGTTGTGGGGGTGCTTTGCTGCAGGAGGGACTGGTGCACTTCACAAAATAGATTGCATCATGAGGATGGAAAATTATGTGGCTATATTGGAGCTGCCCCCAAGAAAGGCAATTTATTGATGAGTTGCGAGGCGTCAATGATTTACACTGGGTTCCCACCCCTATTTAGCTATCTTTCTACCATGGACTTCGCCAGGCTTCCCATTTTAGGGAAGCCTGTCATTACGAGACTAACCCTTTTCCTAATCTTAACTTACATTTTCCCAACCTGCTACATTAATTATCCTAACCTGCTACGTAAGTTCTGCTAACCTGCTACAAAAAAGTCAAATCTGACAAAAGCTGAATCCCATCTAGTCAAAAGCGTACCTGCTCCAGAACTACAGTATTTTTCATGCTGCAGCTTGTTCTCCATCTTTTTAGTGAGCCAGCATGTTTTTCTCACTTTTATTTCCATGACTGATCAAAACGAAATTCTTATGCTCTCTCGTCTAGTGCGTAATATGTTTGGAATATCAAATCGCAAAAGATGAATACAATCGCAATACATATAGAATTGGGAGAATCACAATACATATCGTATCAGGAGGTCCCTGGCAATTCCCAGCCCCGACACACACGTCTCCCGTCTCCTCGCCTCAGAACACAGCCTGTCTCTCCACACTTTCACTCTCTAACCTACTGCTTGTGATTCCTCGCGGAAAGGCTAGGCAAGGAAAATCAAATCAAAGCGCCGAATACAACAGTTGTCGACGTTACAGTTAAGCCCTTCCCAATGATAAGGATTATATACGGAACAGAAATATAAAAACAACAATTTCTCTGACTTACAGTTCATGCAAGGAAATCAGTAAATTTATTAGGCCCTAATCTATTTCATATGGACTGGGCAGGGACTCAGCCATGGGTGGGCATAGGCCCACCCATTGGGGAGCCAGGCTCAGCCAATCAGAATGAGTTTTTCCCCCACAAAAAGGCTTAATTACAGAGAGAAATACTACTCTGTTTCATCAGCTGTCCTGGTGGCTGGTCTCAGACGATCCCGCAGGTGAAGAAGCCAGATGGAGGTCCTGGGCTGGCATGGTTACACATGGTCTGCGGTTGTGAGGCCGGTTGGACATACTGCTAAATTCTCTAAAATGACATTGGAGGCGGCTTATGGTAGAGAAAGCAACATTAAATTGTCTGGCAACATCTCTGGTGGACATTCCTGCAGTCAGCATGCCAACCGCACGCTCCCTCAACATGTGGCATTGTGTTGTGTGACAAAACTGCACATTTTAGAGTGTCCTTTTATTGCTCCCAGCACAAGGTGCACGTGTAATGACTAATGATCATTATTTTTCATTAGCTTATTGATATGCCAAACCTGCCAGGTGTCTGGATTATCTTAGCAAGAAATGCTCAAACAGGGATGTAAACACATTTCTGGGTTCTTTTATTTCAGACCATGAAACATGGGATCAAAACATTACATTACTAACACACGATATAGTTGGTGAACATATCGGAATCGGCCGATGTCTAGTTTAACACCCGATGTGCAAAACCGATGTCAAAGCTGACATAACCATATAACAAAGATACCGGATGTAATTACGCCACGTAAAATGTTGCGCTATATGTGAAACACAGCATTCCTAAACTAGCCCACAATGTCTGCTGTATGGATTGAGCAGTCAACAAGTAAAGCAGTCATTTGAAAGAGTAACAAAATTTCAGCGAGACAACTCAAAGGCAAAATCCATTAAAGCCAAGATAATGGAATTCATTACCCTTGACAATCAACCGTTCTCTGTCGTGGGTGATATTGGTGTTCGCCGACTGGTTGAGTACCGGTTAACACTACCAAGTGCGCTATTTTTCTGATGTTGCCCTACCGGAGTTAGACAGTAATAGCGTCACTGCTATTAGCTTCACGACATACATACTATGGAACGCCGTTTGGGTCTTTGCGTGTCAAAAATGATACAGTAGCACTGTCAAAGCTGTACAAAACAGTCTGCAAACACGATGTGAAAGATGTGAATGAATGTGATCAATTGTGATGTTGTGATGTGCAGTCATTCAGGTCCATATTGGTCAAATAGTGTTATTTGACACGTCAAATAGTGTTAAATAATACATTTTTTTGACACGCAAAGACCTAAACGGCGTTCCATAGAATTCCTGGTTGAGAATGAAACGACTGACCAACGAAACAGCACAGCAAGTAAGTGAAATAGGTTTTGATTATGTTCTACTGGTAATTGGGATATACGTAAATGCCCAAAAAATAATGTTTTGGTCAGTGTGGTGTGTGTGTGTGTGTGTGTAACCTTTATTTAACTAGTAAAGTCAGTTAAGAATAAATTCCCCGGCCAAACCCGGTCGACGCTGGGCCGCCCTACGTGACTCCCAATCACGGCCAGATGTGATACAGCCTGGATTCGAACCAGCGACTGTAGTGATACCTCTTGCACTTAGATGCAGTGCCTTAACACACACACACACACACACGGACACAGCGGTCTAACTATTCAACTGTTCTAGAATGCTTAAAAGGCAGCAAAATGTTAAATATCGGTATTGTTTTTTTTGCCAAGGAAAATCAGATATCGGTATCGGCCAAAAATGTAATATCGGTGCATCACTACTTTACATGTTGCGATTATATTTTTGTTGAGTATAACAAAAAAGAAAAATAGTAACAAGATAATTAAAATACAAGAATGGAGCTATATTCAGGGAGTACCACTACCAGATCACTGTGCAGGGATATAAAAATATAAAGTGAATAGGCATCAGGATATATAATAAGAGTCAGAGTAGTAAGAATAAGAGTAGCAGCAGCATATGATGAGTGTAAAAGTGTATGTGTGTGCACGTATGTAGTGTATGTGTGTGGGTTTTGTTTCAGTGTAATTGAGCGTGTATATAGTGCAGGGGTCTAGGACTCATTTTGCATGGGGTCTTCAACAAGGTCTTCAACAAGGTCCGGAGGGCCGCAATGAAAATGGGTTACATTTGCTCGTTGTCAAAATGTACGAAAGAATTGTCCTCTAGCTATCGTTTTTGGAATTTGAGACACTCACTGTCATTTTAAAAGTATATTGAGTTTGTTCCACCCCCAAAACAAACTTTTAAATGTATTTACTCAAACCACCCGCAGGCCGTATGTTTGACACCCCTGATATAGTGTAATGTTCTAACCCATGCTCACACTTAAAATAGCCTAGCCATTTTCTTACTGTGTCTTTTAGCCATTATCATGCAGAATGAAGTTAGGCAGTAATCCACTGTGGGCAACATGGCATGAACATTTCCTAATATAAAATCTACCTCTCTTTCATACACAGTTTAATTGGGCCAGATTAGCTACAGCTGAACTGAGGCTCTGCTGTCGTTTCCACATCTTCTCTTGTTCAGAATCTAATCCGATTTAACAGTTGTGTTGAAATGACCATGAGACTAAGTAGGATGAAGTTGTCAGTTTCCCTAGATCAGGGGTGTCAAACTAATTTTGACACAGGGGCCGCATTCAGTCTTCAATGAGGTCCGGAGGGCCGCATTGAAAATTGGTTGCATTTCCTCACCATCAAAATGTGCAACAAATAAAATAGTACTTAATCCATCGTTTTTGAATTGCAGATGCTCCCTGAAAAAGTATATTTCACTCAACAAAAAAAAACACCCAGGGGCCGGATTGGACCCCCTCGTGGTCAGTTTTGTGATTCACCTCATAACGAATTGTGGGAAGAAACTGATCCTAGATCTGTGCCAAAGGGTAACTTCTAACCTGAGCATGCCATCCATGTAGGCTAACCAACATCAGTGCCAAGAGATTGTAGTCCATCTATGTGACAGACACTGCAGCAAACAGCACCACCTACTGGTTATCTGGTAATGTTCACATTCTATAATAATATGCTTCCAATCAGAGCAGTTACATAATGCCTGAATGCATGGAGAAGTCACAACATGCCATCCTTTATATGATGAAAGGGAAAAAAAGTGGTTCACACGCCCCACTCCCTAACCTCATCTCCACTACCGCAGCAAAACAAGTCAAACCGTCCAGGACTTATTTAACAAACAGCCTACAATAGAGCACCAAACCAGATACTGACTGTGATCCAAACAAACACTATCCTCATGTGTGAGCTCACGCACTTTTGTGCAAACACAGACATGGCACGTTTCGGAACAGATTTCCCTATACAGTGTCTTGGGCAAATATTTTATGGAATACATTGTCTGATGTGTAGCTAGTAGCTACGCACGCACACACACACACACACGGTTGGAGCTACATAATCACTCTGCATGACATGTAATTTCCACGAGTAGTCTCTTATTCTCTTTACAGCCTGTGACTCAACCAGCCCATCGTCCGGAAACCACACAGACTGTGTGTGTGTCTGCTCCCTGTCTCCACACCCTCCCAAGCTACACTGGTGTCTTGTCCAACTATAGCTTGCTTGGGGGACCAGGATTATTATTTAAAAAAATAATGATTTAACTAGGCAAGTCAGTTAAGAACAAATTCTTATTTACAATGATGGCCTACCAAAAGGCAAAAGGCCTCCTGTGTGGACAGAGGCTGGGATTAAAAATGCATATAAATTAAATAAAAATATAGGACAAAACACATCACGACAAGAGAGACAACACAACATAAAGAGAGACCTAAAACAACAACATAGGTACAAACATTATTGGGCACAGACAACAGCAAAGAGTAAAGACAACAAAACATTACACAAAGCAGCCACAACTGTCAGTAAGAGTGTCTATGATTGAGTCTTTGAATGAAGAGATGGAGATAAAACTGTCCAGTTTGAGTGTTTGTTGCAGCTCATTCCAGTCGCTAGCTGCAGCGAACTGAAAAGAAGAGCGACCCAGGGATGTGTGCGCTTTGGGGACCTTTGACAGAATGTGACTGGCAGAACAGGTGTTGTATGTGGAGGATGAGGGCAGCAGTAGATATCTCAGATAGGGGGGAGTGAGGCCTAAGTTCTAGAGGGGGGCAGAATTGTGTCTCCATCTATGGGAGTACAACATAACATATGAACTGTCTAAGTAGTTCCCACAATAACAGTCCGAACAGCTAGAGACTTAGCCGACATGCCCTGACCATCTTCCCTCACATCAACATGAAATTGAATTAAAGCTGCATAATTTTTCTCAGCTATGCAGGTCTAACAGAGAGGGGTAGGGTCAATTTGTTCTGCTCGTGACTCCTGCCTCTGGAATGTCATGCCAGTGATGACGTGAGGAGTGGTACTGTTGGGAACATTGAGAATAAAATGGAATGTCCCTGTACTCCCTGTGCGTGTGTGCTCTAGCGGTATGTATTTTACAAACACAGCCCCCTCTGGTGCAGTAACAACTGGGAGGGCTTTTAAAAACAGTGGTCTGTCAAAATAAGACCACCCCACATTGAGCTATTACATTTTCTAACAGTAAGAGGGGAAGGATGTTACACAGACTTACAGTTATTCCTGAAGCAAGATTTGTAACAATCAACAGGCTCTCCATTACCCAGCGTGTAGAAAATCTGCTCCGATGCCAAATCAAGATTGCTATTCCTGACACTTGTCTGTAATTGTTTTTAAGGATAACTCATAAATCATCTAAAAATATCCATTCATTGGCACGGTCTGTAAAGATGACGAGACACACCCTGGTCTCTCTCAACAAACAGAAATAACTAAATTACATACGTACTAGCTCAGGTGCATACGGTTTCCATCCTTGAGATGTTTCTACAACTTGATTGGAGTCCACCTGTGGCAAATTCAATTGATTGGACTTGATTTGGAAAGGCACACACCTGTCTATATAAAGGTCCCACAGTTGACTGTGCATATCAGAGCAAAACCCAAGCCATGAGGTTAAAGGAATTGTCAGGCAAGCTCCGACGAGACAGGATTGTGTCGAGGCACAGATCTGGGGAAGGGTACCAACACATTTCTGCAGAATTGAAGGTACCAAACTGGAAGAAGTTTGGAACCACCAAGACTCTTCCTAGACCTGGCTGTCTGGCCAAACTGCGCAATTGGGGGAGAAGGACCTTAGTCACCTCCCTGACCAAGAACCCGGTGGTCACTCTGAAAAACCTCCAGATTTCCTTTATTGAGATGGGAGAAACTTCCAGAAGGACAACCATCTCGGCAGCACGCCACCAATCAGGCCTTTATGGTGGAGTGGCCAGACTCAAGTCACTCCTCAGTAAAAGGCACGACAGTCTGCGTGGAGTTTGCCAAAAGGCACGTAAAGGACTGACTGAGAAACAAGATTCTCTGGAGGAAACCTGGGACCATCCCTGGGACTAAACACATCCCTCTGCAACTGGATCCTGGACTTCTTGACAGGCTACCCCTAGGTGTTAACGGTAGGCAACAACACATCTCCCACACTGATCCTCAAAACTGGGGCCCCTCAGAGGTGTGTACTTAGTCCCCTCCTGTACTCCCAGTTCACCCACGACTGCGTGGACACAACAGTGGCAGGCCTGATCACTGACAATGATGAGATAGCCTATAGGGAGGTCAGAGAACTGGCAGTGTGGTGCCAGGACAACAACCTTTCCCTCAAACTGAGCAAGACAAAGGAGCTGATTGTAGGCCCCCATGATCATCAACAGGGCTGTAGTGGAGCGGTCGAGATTTAAGTTCCTTGGTGTCCACATCACCAAAGAAGTATCATGGTCCAAACACACCAAGACAGTCGTGAAGAAGGCACGACAAAACCTTTTCCCCCTCAGGACACTGAAAATATTTGGCATGGGTCTCCAGATGCTCAAAAAGTATTACAGCTGCACCGTCGAGAGCATCCTGACCTGTTGCATTACCGCCTGGAATGGAAACTGCTGGGCATCTGACCATAAGGCGCCACAGAGGGTAGTGCATACAGCCCAGTACATCACTGGTGCCAAGCCTCCTGCCATCCAGGACCAATATAATAGGCAATTTCAGAGTTAAGCCCATTCAATTGTCAGAGACTCCAGTCACCCAAGTCATAGACTGCTTTCTCTGCTACCGCACGGCAAGCAGTACCAGAGCGCCACATCTAGGACCAAAAGGCTTCTTAAGAGCTTCTACCCCCATGCCATAAAACTGCTGAACAATTAATAAAATGGCCACCGGACTACTTACATTGACACTCCCCTCCATTTGTTTTGTACACTGCTGCTACTCTCTGTGTATCTATGCATAGTCCCTTCACCCCTACCTACATGTACAAATTACCTCAACTAACCTGTACTGCCACATATTGACTCTGTACTGGTATCCCTGTATATAGCCTCGGTATTGTTACGTTATTGTGATAGTTTATTTTTTTACTTTAGTTTATTTGGTCAATATTTTCTTAACTGTTCTTGAACTGCACTTTTGGTTAAGGGCTTGTAAGTAAGAATTTCACAGTAAGGTCTACACTTGCTGTATTCGGCACGTGACAAATAAAGTTTGATTTGATTTACTCCAGAGTGCTCAAGACCCCAGACTCTGCAAAGCTGTTATAAAGGCAAAGGGTGGCTACTTTGAAGAATCTCAAATATATTTTTGGTTACTACATGATTCCATGTGCCATTTCAGTTTGTCTTCACTATTATTCTACAATGTAGAAAATAGTAAAATAAAGAAAAACCCTTGAATGAGTAGGTGTGTCCCAACTTTGACTGGTTACTGTACATAAATGTGATTTCAGTTTTTTTTATAAATTAGGGGGAAAAAAATTATATAAACCTGATATTTGTCATTGTGTATAGATCGATAAGGGAAAATACTACTGAATCAATTATAGAATTAGGCTGTAACAAAATGTGGAAAATGTCAAGGGGTCTGAATACTTTCTGAAGACACTGTGTGTGTGTAATGTGTGATATATATTTTATATGAGTGGGCGCGCACACACACACTAACCCCGTGCACTGTCCCACAGCTCAGCACTGAAATGAAAACGCTGGGAACATTTGTTTGACAGAAGAGGGAGGCTTTTTGACAAGCGTGGAAACGTCTGGAATGGTGTGAACCACGGCTGTTTTCAGTGAATTGGATGTGCCCCGTTGCCATTTTCTGCAAACACCGAAAACAAAACGAGGCAATTTGATAATGTGGCTTTGGGCTGTAGTCTAGGGCGCCTTGCCAAGTAGCCTAATATTGATAGTTAATATCACTAATTAAACAGCACGACCACAGTGTGCAACTCGCGGTTTGAAAAAATTGTTAATGCAAACCAACATTATTTTGACAAGGCAACTACAACTTATTGTGTAAACAAAAACGCGTGTGCAAATTTGACAAACAATTTACTATAAATTGCGAAATGGAAAGCAAACAATGTGCTAGAAGAAAGAAAAATAGTGCAAAGTTTGTAACTCTTACCTCTCGGTCCAACACGCGAAACCTCGCCTTGTTATTTTATCCGTAAATTTCCCGAATTGACGAAATAAATCAACCTCACATCAAGAGTCTCAATCAAAAAGCGGTTGGACTGTGTTGTAGAGTCCAAAACCCCGAAGTAGCCTATCCAGAGTTCAGTGGAGCAAATATTTCCGTTAAGTTTTTTTTTTTCCGGCTACGGCCGAAAGTCAAGTCTCCTCGCGATTTGGAGTGGAATTCACCAGCTGACAGCGCTTCAGAGACCGTGACGTAGGTCAGACATTGTCGCGTTCAAACCAACTCGGAAATCTCAGACTTCTGACTTTAGTGCGTTCAAGACAACTATGTACTCGGGGAAAAGACAAGCTCAGAATGGGAAAAATAGTTTTGAACGGTCATCCACGTCGGAATTCCAAGTCGGGAACTTGGACATCTTTCGAGAGAGCTTCAACTTTCCCAATGACCGAGGTCATGATTTGACCAAGGTTATTTTCGAGTTCCCAGTTGTCTTGAAAGCACCAAAAGAGAGAGACTTTTGACAGATGTTTAACCCGTTGACCAATCTCACACAACAGTTTGGAGTAAATAGCTTAACGTTATACTCGTTTATCCAAGAGAAATACTTGAAGAAGCAGAATGCAGTTACAGTATATACACACTAACCTAACATTACAGGCATAAATACACGCCTGAAACTAGATTCCCTACACATACTGGTCTTGACGTAAGAAGAACTAAACTGGGGGGGGAACGGTTATATTCTGCTCTGTTCCACCAATCCAGTGGATGCGGAGTTAAACTGGAGTAACGCTTTGCTAACGTTCAAAAGCGGAAGTCGTGTCACAGGCTCTCGTTCCATTTCACCTGAAAACCGGAACATCTGGTTGTTGTGGACTCGAAAATGATATTTGTCAACAGAATATATTTTCCATCAGCTTGTTCCCTTGACTTTCTCATTGGTCCAAAAAACTACAGCACAATGAATGCATTTTTTTTTTTTACTAATCTGCACTGTGGTTTACTCACGCTAATGTCCTGTTTAGCAGACCAGTCAAAAGCTCAAAACTTAAGCAAAACAGTTGTCACTATGCTCTGAAACGTCTTAATTACCAACCAGTGGTCTTAATGCAAATCATGAGAGCATTAAAGATGCATATCAAATAATCACTTTGTCGCCTTTAGTTTACCACAGCTCTGATCTATAGCGGCTGGCAGACTGGCAGTAGGATGCAGGTGGACAATCTCTTTCTCTCTCTTTACCCAATCTTCATTAAGCCAATATTTTTTATTATTTACGAGTTACTTACACATAATGCATTCACCCGCATACCTATAACAATATTAAGCAAATCATCATCTATAAAACATTCCTCTTATTCATTGTCAAAAATCAATCTGAATCTAACAAGGGAGCTTACGTATCCAGTTGTATTCAGCTGTTGGTTCCAAATATATTATTTTAAACAATATATATATACAGTTGAAGTTGGAAGTTTACATACACTTAGGTTGTAGTCATTAAAACTTGTATTTCAACCACCCAAAATTTCTTGTTAACAAACTATAGTTTTGGCAAGGCGGTTAGGACATCTACTTTGTGCATGACACAAGTGATTTTTCCAGCAATTGTTTACAGACAGATTATTTCACTTATAATTCACTGTATCACAATTCCAGTGGGTCAGAAGTTCACATACACTAAGTTGACTGTGCCTTTAAACAGCTTGGAAAATTCCAGAAAAATTATGTCATGGCTTTAGAAGCTTCTGATAGGCTAATTGACATAATTTCAGTCAATTGGAGGTGTACCTCAAATCAAATCAAATTTTATTTGTCACATACACATGGTTAGCAGATGTTAATGCGAGTGTAGCGAAATGCTTGTGCTTCTAGTTCCGACAATGCAGTAATAACCAACAAGTAATCTAGCTAACAATTCCAAAACTACTACCTTATACACACAAGTGTAAGGGGATAAAAAATATGTACATAAAGATATATGAGTGAGTGATGGTACAGAGCGGCATAGGCAAGATACAGTAGATGGTATTGAGTGCAGTATATACATATGAGATGAGTATGTAAACAAAGTGGCATAGTTAAAGTGGCTAGTGATACATGTATTACATAAAGATGCAGTAGATGATATAGAGTACAGTATATACATATGAGATGAATAATGTAGGGTATGTAAACATTATATTAGGTAGCATTTTTTAAAGTGGCTAGTGATATATTTTACATAATTTCCCATCAATTCCCATTATTAAAGTGGCTGGAGTTGAGTCAGTGTGTTGGCAGCAGCCACTCAATGTTAGTGGTGGCTGTTTAACAGTCTGATGGCCTTGAGATAGAAGCTGTTTTTCAGTCTCTCGGTCCCAGCTTTGATGCACCTGTACTGACCTCGCCTTCTGGATGATAGCGGGGTGAACAGGCAGTGGCTCGGGTGGTTGTTGTCCTTGATGATCTTTATGGCCTTCCTATGACATCGGGTGGTGTAGGTGTCCTGGAGGGCAGGTAGTTTGCCCCCGGTGATGCGTTGTGCAGACCTCACTACCCTCTGGAGAGCCTTACGGTTGTGGGCGGAGCAGTTGCCGTACCAGGCGGTGATACAGCCCGACAGGATGCTCTCGATTGTGCATCTGTAGAAGTTTGTGAGTGCTTTTGGTGACAAGCCAAATTTCTTCAGCCTCCTGAGGTTGAAGAGGCGCTGCTGCGCCTTCTTCACGGTGCTGTCTGTGTGGGTGGACCAATTCAGTTTGTCTGTGATGTGTACGCCGAGGAACTTAAAACGTACTACCCTCTCCACTACTGTTCCATCAATGTGGATAGGGGGGTGTTCCCTCTGCTGTTTCCTGAAGTCCACAATCATCTCCTTAGTTTTGTTGACTTTGAGTGTGAGGTTATTTTCCTGACACCACACTCCAAGGGCCCTCACCTCCTCCCTGTAGGCCATCTCATCGTTGTTGGTAATCAAGCCTACCACTGTTGTGTCGTCCGCAAACTTGATGATTGAGTTGGAGGCGTGCGTGGCCACGCAGTCGTGGGTGAACAGGGAGTACAGGAGAGGGCTCAGAACGCACCCTTGTGGGGCCCCAGTGTTGAGGATCAGCGGGGTGGAAATGTTGTTGCCTACCCTCACCACCTGGGGGCGGCCCGTCAGGAAGTCCAGTACCCAGTTGCACAAGGCGGGGTCGAGACCCAGGGTCTCGAGCTTGATGACGAGCTTGGAGGGCACTATGGTGTTAAATGCCGAGCTGTAGTCGATGAACAGCATTCTCACATAGGTATTCCTCTTGTCCAGATGGGTTAGGGCAGTGTGCAGTGTGGTTGAGATTGCATCGTCTGTGGACCTATTTGGGCGGTAAGCAAATTGGAGTGGGTCTAGGGTGTCAGGTAGGGTGGAGGTGATATGGTCCTTGACTAGTCTCTCAAAGCACTTCATGATGACGGAAGTGAGTGCTACGGGGCGGTAGTCGTTTAGCTCAGTTACTTTAGCTTTCTTGGGAACAGGAACAATGGTCGCCCTCTTGAAGCATGTGGGAACAACAGACTGGGATAGGGATTGATTGAATATGTCCGTAAACACACCAGCCAGCTGGTCTGCGCATGCTCTGAGGGCGCGGCTGGGGATGCCGTCTGGGCCTGCAGCCTTGCGAGGGTTGACACGTTTAAATGTTTTCCTCACGTCGGCTGCAGTGAAGGAGAGTCCGCATGTTTTAGTTGCGGGCCGTGTCAGTGGTACTGTATTGACCTCAAAGCGGGAAAAAAAGTTATTTATCCTGCCTGGGAGCAAGACATCCTGGTCCGTGACTGGGCTGGTTTTCTTTTTGTAATCCGTGATTGACTGTAGACCCTGCCACATACCTCGTGTCTGAGCCGTTGAATTGAGATTCTACTTTGTCTCTATACTGACTTACAGTGCCTTGCGAAAGTATTCGGCCCCCTTGAACTTTGTGACCTTTTGCCACATTTCAGGCTTCAAACATAAAGATATAAAACTGTATTTTTTTGTGAAGAATCAACAACAAGTGGGACACAATCATGAAGTGTAACGACATTTATTGGATATTTCAAACTTTTTTAACAAATCAAAAACTGAAAAGTTGGGTGTGCAAAATTATTCAGCCCCCTTAAGTTAATACTTTGTAGCGCCACCTTTTGCTGCGATTACAGCTGTAAGTCGCTTGGGGTATGTCTCTATCAGTTTTGCACATCGAGAGACTGAACATTTTTCCCATTCCTCCTTGCAAAACAGCTCGAGCTCAGTGAGGTTGGATGGAGAGCATTTGTCAACAGCAGTTTTCAGTTCTTTCCACAGATTCTCGATTGGATTCAGGTCTGGACTTTGACTTGGCCATTCTAACACCTGGATATGTTTATTTTTGAACCATTCCATTGTAGATTTTGCTTTATGTTTTGGATCATTGTCTTGTTGGAAGACAAATCTCCGTCCCAGTCTCAGGTCTTTTGCAGACTCCATCAGGTTTTCTTCCAGAATGGTCCTGTATTTGGCTCCATCCATCAATTTTAACCATCTTCCCTGTCCCTGCTGAAGAAAAGCCACCACCATGTTTGACAGTGGGGATAGTGTTATCAGGGTGATGAGCTGTGTTGCTTTTACGCCAAACATAACGTTTTGCATTGTTGCCAAAAAGTTCAATTTTGGTGTCATCTGACCAGAGCACCTTCTTCCACATGTTTGGTGTGTCTCCCAGGTGGCTTGTGGCAAACTTTAAACAACACTTTTAATGGATATCTTTAAGAAATGGCTTTCTTCTTGCCACTCTTCCATAAAGGCCAGATTTGTGCAATACACGACTGAGTGTTGTCCTATGGACAGAGTCTCCCACCTCAGCTGTAGATCTCTGCAGTTCATCCAGAGTGATCATGGGCCTCTTGGCTGCATCTCTGATCAGTCTTCTCCTTGTATGAGCTGAAAGTTTAGAGGGACGGCCAGGTCTTGGTAGATTTGCAGTGGTCTGATACTCCTTCCATTTCAATATTATCTCTTGCACAGTGCTCCTTGGGATGTTTAAAGCTTGGGAAATCTTTTTGTATCCAAATCCGGCTTTAAACTTCTTCACAACAGTATCTCGGACCTGCCTGGTGTGTTCCTTGTTCTTCATGATGCTCTCTGCTCTTTTAACGGACCTCTGAGACTATCACAGTGCAGGTGCATTTATACGGAGACTTGATTACACACAGGTGGATTGTATTTATCATCATTAGTCATTTAGGTCAACATTGGATCATTCAGAGATCCTCACTGAACTTCTGGAGAGAGTTTGCTGCACTGAAAGTAAAGGGGCTGAATAATTTTGCACGCCCAATTTTTCAGTTTTTGATTTGTTAAAAAAGTTTGAAATATCCAATAAATGTCGTTCCACTTCATGATTGTGTCCCACTTGTTGTTGATTCTTCACAAAAAAATACAGTTTTATATCTTTATGTTTGAAGCCTGAAATGTGGCAAAAGGTCGCAAAGTTCAAGGGGGCCGAATACTTTCGCAAGGCACTGTAGCTTGTTTGATTGCCTTGCGGAGGGAATAGTTACACTGTTTGTATTCGGTCATTCTTGCCCTTATTAAAAGCAGTGGTTCGAGCTTTCAGTTTCACGCGAATGCTGCCATCAATCCACGGTTTCTGGTTTGGGAATGTTTTAATCGTTGCTATGGGAACGACATCTTCAACGCACGTTCTAATGAACTCGCTCACCGAATCAGCGTATTCGTCAATGTTGTTGTCTGACGCAATACGAAACATATCCCAGTCCACGTGATGGAAGCAGTCTTGGAGTGTGGAATCAGATTGGTCGGACCAGTGTTGAACAGACCTCAGCGCGGGAGCTTCTTGTTTTAGTTTCTGTCTGTAGGCAGGGATCAACAAAATGGAGTCGTGGTCAGCTTTTCCGAAAGGAGGACGGGGCAGGGCCTTATATGCGTTGCGGAAGTTAGAATAGCAGTGATCCAAGGTTTTTCCACCCCTGGTTGCGCAATCGATATGCTGATAAAATTTAGGGAGCCTTGTTTTCAGATTAGCCTTGTTAAAATCCCCAGCTACAATGAATGCAGCCTCCGGATAAATAGATTCCAGTTTGCAAAGAGTCAAATAAAGTTCGCTCAGAGCCATCGATGTGTCTGCTTGGGGGGGAATATATACGGCTGTGATTATAATCGAAGAGAATTCCCTTGGTAGATAGTGCGGTCGACATTTGATTGTGAGGAATTCTAAATCAGGTGAACAGAAGGACTTGAGTACCTGTATGTTGTTATGATCACACCACGTCACGTTAACCATGAAGCATACGCCCCCGCCCCTCTTCTTACCAGAAAGATGTTTGTTTCTGTCTGCGCGATGCGTGGAGAAACCAGCTGGCTGCACCGATTCCGATAGCGTCTCTCCAGTGAGCCATGTTTCCGTGAAGCAAAGAACGTTACAGTCTCTGATGTCCCTCTGGAATGCTACCCTTGCTCGGATTTCATCAACCTTGTTGTCAAGAGACTGGACATTGGCGAGAAGAATGCTAGGGAGTGGTGCACGATGCGCCCGTCTCCGGAGTCTGACCAGAAGACCGCTCCGTTTCCCACTTTTACGAAGTCGTTTTTTTGGGTCGCCGGCTGGGATCCATTCCGTTGTCCTTGCGTGAAAGGCAGAACACAGGATCCGCTTCGCGAAAGTCATATTCTTGGTCGTACTGATGGTGAGTTGACGCTGCTCTTATGTTCAGTAGTTCTTCTCGACTGTATGTAATGAAACCTAAGATGACCTGGGGTACTAATGTAAGAAATAACACGTAAAAAAACAAAAAACTGCATAGTTTCCTAGGAACGCGAAGCGAGGCGGCCATCTCTGTCGGCGCCGGAAGTCCTTGGTAGAGTTATGGATGTATTTCAAGGCCTACCTTCAAACTCAGTGTCTCTTTGCTTGACATCATGGGAAAATCAAAAGAAATCAGCAAAGACCTCAGAAAAAAAATTGTAGACCTCCACAAGTCTGGTTCATCCTTGGAAGCAATTTCCAAATGCCCAAAGGTACCACGTTCATCTGTACAAACAATAGTACCCAAGTATAAACATCATGGGACAACGCAGCCATCATACCGCTCAGGAAGGAGACACGTTCTGTCTCTTCGAGATGAACGTACTTTGGTGCGAAAAGTGCAAATCAATCCCAGAACAACAGCAAAGGACCTTGAGAAGATGCTGGAGGAAACAGGTACAACAGTATCTATATCCACAGTAAAACGAGGTCGATATCGACATAACCTGAAAAGCTGCTCAGCAAGGAAGAAGCCACTGCTCCAAAACCGCCATAAAAAAGCCAGACAGCGGTTTGCAACTGCACATGGGGACAAATATCGTACTTTTTGGAGATATGTCCTCTGGTCTGATGAAACAAAAATAGAACTGTTTGGCCATAATGACCATCCTTATTTTTGGAGGGGGAGGCTTGCAAGCCAAAGAACACCATCTCAACCGTGAAGCACGTGGGTGGCAGCATCATGTTGTAGGGATGCTTTGCTGCAGGAGGGACTGGTGCACTTCACAAAATAGATGGCATCAGGGGGTTTGAAAATTATGTGGATATATTGAAGCAACATCAAGACATCAGTCAGGAAGTTAAAGCTTGGTCGCAAATGTGTCTTCCAAAGGGACAATGACCCCAAGCATACTTCCAAAGCTGTGACAAAATAGCTTAAGGACAACACGTCAAGGTATTGGAGTGGCCATCACAAAGCCCTGAACTCAATCCTATAGAAAATGTGTGGGCAGAACTGAAAACGTGTGTGTGAGCAAGGACGCCTACAAACCTGACTCAGTTACACCACCTCTGTCAGGAGGAATGGGCCAAAATTCACCAAATTTATTGTGGAAGGCTACCCGAAACGTTTGACCCAAGTTAAACAATTTAAAGGCAATACTACCGAATACTAATTGAGTGTATGTAAACTTCTGACCAACTGGGATTGTGACGAAATAAATAAAAGCTGAAATAAATCATTCTCTCTACTATTATTCTGACATTTCACATTCTTAAAATAAAGTGGTGATCCTAACTGACCTAAAACAGGGAATTTTTACTAGGATTAAATGTCAGGAATTGTGAAACTGGGTTTAAATGTATTTGGCTAAGGTGTATGTAAACATCCGACTTCAACTGTGTTTGTGTGTGTGTGTGTGTGTGTGTGTATATATATATATATATATATGTGTCTTCCAAATGGACAATGACCCAAGCATACTTCCAAAGCTGTGACAAAATAGCTTAAGGACAACACGTCAAGGTATTGGAGTGGCCATCACAAATATATATATAGAGCTTTCATTTCCAAAATGGTTCAATGTGTCTGATACTTTTTCAGTTGAAAATGACACCAAAAGCACATCCAGTCGACTGAACCATATCCATGTTAAAAACAGTCTCATAAAAACATGAACTATGGGCATGATCCCTGAGTGTTACACTTAAGGGCTGGATTCAATCCGTATCCCGGAAGTATCTAGGAAGATCTGCGTTAAAATGTAAAGGTAATTTTTGATTGAGCCGACATATACCGTGAATCTAGTATCCGAGAATGCGGGAACATTGCCTTGAAATTGAAATCAAGCTATAATGCAGATCTTCTGCAATTTCCTACTTCTGCGATAGGGATTTAATCTAGCCCTAAATCTTCTAGTAGCACCTAGGCGTCTATGCCATGGTGTTTAAAAATAACCCACTCTGACAACCCACTGTGTCTACGACCTTAGGTCACTGATAGATATGGGAAGGGGTTGTAAAGTTAACTTTAACTTAAGTTAAAACGTGACTCCTACCACAAGTATGCACACACACCCACAGCCTAAGATGTAGCACAATGTTGGACAGAGGTTAGTTCTGAGGCTTGCTCAGCATTGTTTTATTCCCGCCTTTTTTTATTCTGCCTTTTCCCGTTTGGTTGAGACGGACACAATGAACACTTCCTCTGGCTTTCTGCACCTCTTCCTGCTCATACACACTCATTTCCACATCTTACACACACACACACACACACACACACACACACACACACCTCGAAACTCAGTAACTCAGTAAAATCATTGAAACCCATTTGTGCTCCTGCTGTGTCAGACAGGAGGACACATGGCAACGACCCTGAATTAGTCAATCAGATATCGACCTGTGTGATGCATCACGCCGCCATGGAAACCAACACAGGACCACTCACTCTCAGAGTTCAGATAAGAAAATGTTTTTTTCCCATATTCCTCAGATAAGAGAAACAGATGTTTTCCCAACAATTAAATGCTAAGCATTCTTTTAGAGTGAAAGACTAGTGTTCACTCTTGTGGCACAGACTACAAAAGAAAATGGCCTCTCTTTTAAAAAGGAATGGCTAAAGAAATATAGAAACCAGCAACGTCTAGGTTTGGTTAAGGCCATATTGCCTCTGTCACAGGTCCTTGGGGAGAATGGCAGTACATAGAAGCAGGAAGCAGTAGCAGACCTGGAGCTAAGCCCCCTGGGTAATGGAGTTCTATAACCATAAAGGCTCCTTAGGTTTATGAAGCATCAATAAGGTTGCTACATACATTTTTGGACATATAAATTAATGATATGTACCCATTGATTCTTGAAGAATATAACTTAGAAATGTCTCATGAGTTTAGTTCAACTGTCGTACCATTTCACAACCCCAAATATAAGCTTGTTTTACTTCAATGTTTATCAGCAAAGTAAACGTAAACAAACGCTATATAGCCTCAAAAGAAGCATAACACTACATTTTGATATCATGGATGGTAATTTTATTGATAGTGGTCACATTTCTTCAGCCCCATCCCTCAGCTTTTTACCGAAACAGGGGCGGAAGTACACTTTCTTATTGTTTCAACTGCTAATTGCCACTTTAAGGTACTAAAACGTATTTAACACACACAACATCAGTGAGACGATGAGGGAGTGAGGGACAGAAGGGGTACACAGAATATCCCAGAATATTAAAGGATAACTCTGTAAAGGGAACTTTTCCGAGGGGGACATATGTCATGTTCACGTCTTGTTGGAAACTCCAAAATTTCCGACTTGCTTTTTTTTAACGATTTCGGTCTGAAATCTCAATGTCAATATATACCAAGAAGAGCATAGAAGAGTAGTGGTGGACCACAACATTTATTCCCCTTCTCTTTCTGTCTATTTCCTTTTCAGTCTCCTTCTCCATCTCCTCCTCTTCATCTCCAGGCTTCTGCTCGACAGACAGGAGCTCCTCGCTTTTGTGACGGCATGTCATGAGGATGAGCATCATGCTGTCGGTCGTCTCGGGAAACCGCATCTTCGTCATCCTCGACGCGAGGATGTGTAGGGGGGATGGGGGAGCGACGGTGCACCCATCGGGGAGGGAGGAGGTATGGGGAGTCCAGAGGACTGGGGGGAGAGGGGGTTGGGTGTGAGAGAGAGAGAACAAAGATTGATTTCAGACCCATTTTTAATCCACCCACAAAAAGAGAGAGCGAGAGAGAGAGAGAGTAAGAGGGAGGGTGTGAGAAGGGAGAGAAGGGACAGACACAGAGGTAGCTGTTTATGACACTAGGTGTGTGCATGTAAATGCATGCGTGTACTATTTACCTCAGTCTCAGTAGGTTTGTAGCCCTCTTTCAGCTTGGCAAAGGTGCCCTTAATGCCTGCCTGCTCTGTAACCACCAGGGCTGCTTTCAACAGCTTGGGGGTCTCTGGCCTGTCTGGGATCACCTCGGCAGTCTCCTTCGCCTCTGCCTTTTCCTCTGGCTTCTTATTCTTAGTCAGAATTTTCCTAGAATGGGAGAGAGGTAGGGAAAAGTTGTGGTCAGGTCAGTCAGACTGAAGTGAACCTTTTAGATATGGTCTCACTGTGCATATACACTGTGTACATTGATGTATTTTGTGGGCTTGAAACATTTAGGCACACACACACACACACACACACACACACGCCCTGTCCTCACTCATGAGGTAAATTGATGCCACGGATGAGTTAGAGTAGGTCATGAGACTGTCTGTTTATCCGGATCTGATTCCCTCTGAACTTCTGCCTGCCTCTCACTTAAACCAATAATACTTCATCAGGAGCTCAAACTCCTCTTAACCATTATCAAAGAGAGAGAGAGAGAATTACAGCAGAGAGGGAAAGAGATCGAGATAAAGAATGGATGAACAGATAGAGGGAGAGGGATACAGATGGATGAAGAGATGAAGCGGAGAGATAGAGGCTTGGTAAAGAGAGAGAAAGAGAGAGAGCGCACCTTTTGCCTCGCCATCACGTGAGCAATCACAAGATCGGTGTACAATATGTAGTGGGATATGTGTTGGCTGTGTGTAGGTTATCCATCCCCTCCACCCTTCCCTTCTCCAAGACTCATATCCCACAACCCAGCCTTTCCATTTGACCTCCCTCCTCGGGCCTTTTGGATGTGTCCTGGGTAAGAAGAGAGGGATAGGGGAAGTGGAAAAGGTAGGAAAGTTGGATTCGAGAGGTCACCCCATCACTTTGTTTCTGGGACTCGGGGTAGTGCACCAGGATGTCTGAGAGGTCCCTCTTATCCAGGATGAAGAGGTTAGCGAATCCGTGAGCCATCACACGTTGGCCGTGCGTCTGTTCCCCCCGCCCCCTGCCAACAAGCTGTCCAATCGGAGGACATATATGGGTTATACGCCAAACAAACACTAAACACATGCTTCATGCTTAGAGACATGCTAGAGGCAAGCTAGAGGCATAGCATGCACATTGTTTCACGCATGAGCGCTGAAACAGGTTCATTGGGATTGTGTACAATGTACAGCCCTTAGATATTCCAAAACATGATACTGTATATGAGGAAAAGATTTGGACCAGGGATTAAGGGGGAGCTCTCACCTGATTTCTCCAAACACAGGGCCGGCCCTGATTGTTACAAACACAGTTTTCAAATCAGGTCCTCCCACCACCTGAACCGCCCCCTGCTTGATGATATACATCTCCCTGCCGATCTCACCCTGCCCACACTGGACACACAGCACATTATAGCAGATCATAGCAAACACGCACAGGTGCAATTAGAGGTATCGTTTACAGAGGGAGAATGGACCATGTGCAAGTGATTTAGGCTAAGCTTGGGGTAAAGCTGTGATGAGAGGGTGAGGGCATCACTCCACAGGTCTACCTTTTTTACAGACAAAGTCCCCAGGCAGGTATACCACAGACTCGAGCCTCATCAACATGTCAAATATCATCTGTCTGTCACAGCCCTGGAATAGAGAGAGAGAGAGAGAGAAAGAGAGAGAGAGAAAGAGGGAAGGGGGGGGGCAGATATAGAGGCAGGGAATAGAGAGACATGAAAGAGGGAGTTTAGTACAATTGGAGAAATAAAAAAAACACGAGAGAGAGAGAAGAAAGAGTACAGTATGTATTATTGAAGATTTGACAAAGATGAGGACTGCAATGTCTGAGTGTCTGCATTAGACTCCTTCCCTCCCCTTACCGGGAACAGGGCCACTTTACTGACAATGTAGTAGTGAACATCCACAGCCATGTCCACCCTCATCTTATCTGGCAGCTGGATCAACAGCTCCTGCTCCTCTGTAGGGAGAGAGAGAGACAGAGAGAGAGGTATAAAGGTAAGTAGGGAGACAGATGGACAGAGAGAAGGAGAGAGATAAGGGGTGAGTGAGCAGCTAGGCCCATAACAGAAACAGCCTCTTTGTAACTTTTTCACATGCAGCACTTTCACAACATTTAGCCAACGTTCCTCACCCAGCATGCCCTGTATCTTCCAGGTGTAGTCGTGCCAGGTCTTCACTCGGTTCTGGACCTCTTTGGGGATGTGGTAGGAGGTCATGTACTTGATGGTGTTGTCCATGCAGGCCCGGTAGTACGGGTGGCAGCCCCCGCCACATCTCTCATCTGGTACAACAGCAGAACAACAGGCCTTATGTTCAGTAGGCATGAAACGGAAGAAAACGCTCAGAAACAAGAACATACTATCTGAGCCATCAAGAAACGCTTTTTTTTATTTTTAGTTGTAAAAAGTTTTGCTACAGCGTGCCTTAATGAACCTACTTGACCCATCATATCCATCTTTCCACCTGGCTACTCCTACCCCGGTCAACAGCACTGCACCCCCCACAGCAACTCGCCCAAGCCTTCCCCATTTCTCCTTCTCCCAAATCCGTTCAGCTGATGTTCTGAAAGAGCTGCAAAATCTGGACCCCTACAAATCAGCTAGACAATCTGGACCCTTTCTTTCTAAAATTATCTGCCGAAATTGTTGCCACCCCTAATACTAGCCTGTTCAACCTCTCTTTCATGTCGTCTGAGATTCCCAAAGATTGGAAAGCAGCTGCGGTCATCCCCCTCTTCAAAGGGGGGGACACTCTTGACCCAAACTGCTACAGACCTATATCTATCCTACCATGCCTTTCTAAGGTCTTCGAAAGCCAAGTCAACAAACAGATTACCGACCATTTCGAATCTCACCATACCTTCTCTGCTATGCAATCTGGTTTCAGAGCTGGTCATGGGTGCACCTCAGCCACGCTCAAGGTCCTAAACGATATCTTAACCGCCATCGATAAGAAACATTACTGTGCAGCCGTATTCATTGATCTGGCCAAGGCTTTCGACTCTGTCAATCACCACATCCTCATCGGCAGACTCGACAGCCTTGGTTTCTCAAATGATTGCCTCGGCTGGTTCACCAACTACTTCTCTGATAGAGTTCAGTGTGTCAAATCAGAGGGTCTGCTGTCCGGACCTCTGGCAGTCTCTATGGGGGTGCCACAGGGTTCAATTCTTGGACCGACTCTCTTCTCTGTATACATCAATGAGGTCGCTCTTGCTGCTGGTGAGTCTCTGATCCACCTCTACGCAGACGACACCATTCTGTATACTTCTGGCCCTTCTTTGGACACTGTGTTAACAACCCTCCAGGCAAGCTTCAATGCCATACAACTCTCCTTCCGTGGCCTCCAATTGCTCTTAAATAAAGTAAAACAAGTAAAACTAAATGCATGCTCTTCAACCGATCGCTACCTGCACCTGCCCGCCTGTCCAACATCACTACTCTGGACGGCTCTGACTTAGAATACGTGGACAACTACAAATACTTAGGTGTCTGGTTAGACTGTAAACTCTCCTTCCAGACCCATATCAAACATCTCCAATCCAAAGTTAAATCTAGAATTGGCTTCCTATTTCGCAACAAAGCATCCTTCACTCATGCTGCCAAACATACCCTTGTAAAACTGACCATCCTACCAATCCTCGACTTTGGCAATGTCATTTACAAAATAGCCTCCAATACCCTACTCAACAAATTGGATGCAGTCTATCACAGTGCAATCCGTTTTGTCACCAAAGCCCCATATACTACCCACCATTGCGACCTGTACGCTCTCGTTGGCTGGCCCTCGCTTCATACTCGTCGCCAAACCCACTGGCTCCATGTCATCTACAAGACCCTGCTAGGTAAAGTCCCCCCTTATCTCAGCTCGCTGGTCACCATGGCATCTCCCACCTGTAGCACACGCTCCAGCAGGTATATCTCTCTAGTCACCCCCAAAACCAATTCTTTCTTTGGCCGCCTCTCCTTCCAGTTCTCTGCTGCCAATGACTGGAATGAACTACAAAAATCTCTGAAACTGGAAACACTTATCTCCCTCACTAGCTTTAAGCACCAACTGTCAGAGCAGCTCATAGATTACTGCACATGTACATAGCCCACCTATAATTTAGCCCACACAACTACCTCTTTCCCTACTGTATTTAATTAATGTATTTATTTTGCTCCTTTGCACCCCATTATTTTTATTTCTACTTTGCACATTCTTCCATTGCAAATCTACCATTCCAGTGTTTTATTTGCTATATTGTATTTACTTTGCCACCATGGCCTTTTTTTGCCTTTACCTCCCTAATCTCACCTCATTTGCTCACATTGTATATAGACTTGTTTATACTGTATTATTGACTGTATGTTTGTTTTACTCCATATGTAACTCTGTGTCGTTGTATGTGTCGAACTGCTTTGCTTTATCTTGGCCAGGTCGCAATTGTAAATGAGAACTTGTTCTCAACTTGCCTACCTGGTTAAATAAAGGTGAAATAAAAAAAAGAAAAAAGAAAAATAATGATGGAGAAAGCAAAGACACCAACAAAGTAGTTGACGAGCTGGAATGTGATCTCGAACACGGTGGTGGGGTCCGGGAGACCAAGTAGTAACACCGGATATAACTGGGCACACAGACAGACAGAGGTACAGTATACACACAGATGTCAGACAAATACATGCACACACACATCTAGGATAAATACACATTTGAAAGGTGATAGCAGAAGAGGACTTAGAAAAAGCTGTTTTGTATTGTGGTAATGTGGTTGGTATGAGCTTTTTGGCTGTTTAGTGACTGTGTAGCGGTATTCTCCTCACCTGTTCCCTCTGCAGTCGTAGACCCACTTAGTGGACCCCAGCCCCTCATAGTCAGAACCCCAATAGAACAGACAGGCGTTGATGTGGAGAGAATACAACAGTTAGGAAGTGGTCAGGATCCCTCTGAGAGAGGGAGAGCTAGAGGAGGGGGAATGAGAAAAAGTTATTTGAGCTCAGTAAGGGCTACAGCACCCTCTGCTGGCTAAATATGCGTATTGTGTTTTGAGTGTGTTGGCTTAGTTTTCTCTGCTGAGTGTTTACGTGCTGAGCGAATGTCCTGTGTAGAGTATGTATGTGTGGTTGATGGTCAAAGTGTGTTCTGTGTGTCCCTCTCTGGTACCTGTAGATGTAGGCTTTCTTCATTACTGCTTCCAAACGGTCGTTGAACTCAAAGAAAGCCATGTACTGAAACAGAGAGAGAGACAACAGAGAGTCATCAATAATCAAACACTAATCACTAAGATCTAAGCACTACAAAGAATGTATGTGTATGTGTGTCTACCTTCAGTAGGAGGGGGAATCTGAGGAGGGAGTTAACTCCAGTAAAGAAGTAAAATATCTCCATGGGGAACATACTGATACAATCCATCTGAAAGACAAATAATTCTATAACAAACCAACACTCCTCACGTCCATCTTAGAAATACAGAGTTACTTATCTACTAGCCTAGTCAACAAGGAGAAACAGTGGAGCTTCAGCCTCACCTTGAATCGCTCTGTTTTCATGTAGTTGTCTCTCATGTCCTTTTTGTCACTCTGTAGGAAAATATAAGAAATTAGAACATCATTTAATTTTTTTCGGACTGTGTGTATGACTGTCTGTGTTGGCATACATTTTCTAGTAATACTTGCCATAGAGGGCCTGTTTGTGTGAGGGCCTGTTTGTGTATATGTGAATCTCAGTACATGCATGTGCATATGTGGTTGCCTACAGGATACACGAGTATCCAGATCCCCTTACCACAATATCTCCTCTGCGTACAAACTCCAGGCGGGGCTGAAAGACCAGGATGTCGTTGATGTAAATAAGGTCACAGGTGTAGTCCATTAACAGCCACCAGTAGATGTTGTCTGCAGTCTGGTAGGGGAAGGCCCGGCGCACAGGGATCAGCCACACGTTCCAGTTCCACGCCATCATCACAAAGAACAGCCACACCACGTAGACCAGGTCTACAGGGAGACAATAGGCACAAACAGAGCAGAGCAGAGTCAACTACAACGTGAATATAAAAACTCAGTGGGGGATAAAAGGCATATTATGATTTCATTACATTAGTATCAGGGCCGAAGATCAGGTTGGTAAAGATAGTTCATATTTTATTGTCAAGATCCAGTTGTGATATGAGACTGTAACAGGCGCACTCATTCGCCAGTTGGTCATGTCGGTAAAGTATTGTGTTGTATAGGAATGTATAATGGTACAGGGGTATATGGTAGTCAAATTGGTGAGGGATGCTATCCACTATTATATAGTTTGGGTCCTGGATACTGATTGGCTGAAAGCCGTGCTATATTAGATTGTATTCCACGGGTATGACAGCAAATAATTTGTTTACCGTTCTAATTATGTTTATAATTGCGAAAAGGCACCTCTTGGGTTTGTAGCATATGGCTAATATACCACGGCTAAGGGCTGTATGCAGGCAATCTGCGTTGCGTCGTGCCTAAGAACAGTCCTTAAACGTTGTATATTGGCAATACACCACACCCCCTAGTGCCTCATCGCTTAAATACAAAATGACTTGTTCACTGTATAATTACAGTGCTTTGCGAAAGTATTCACCGCCCTTGGCATTTTTCCTATTTTGTTTCCTTACAACCTGGAATTAAAATAGATTTTGTGGGGGTTTGTATAATTTGATTTACACAACTTTGAAGATGCAAAAATATTTTTTATTGTGAAACAAACAAGAAATAAGACAAAAAAACTGAAAACTTGAGCATGCAGAACTGTTCACCCCCCAAAAGTCAATACTTTGTAGAGACACCATTTGCAGCAATAACAGCTACAAGTCTCTTGGGGTATGTCTCTATAAGCTTGGCACATCTAGCCACTGGGATTTTTGCCCATTCTTCATGGCAAAACTCCCAGTCCCTGCCGGTGAAAAACATCTTCACACCACCATGCTTCACTGTGGGGATGTTGTTCTCGGGGTGATGAGAGGTGTTGGGTTTGTGCCAGACATAGTGCTTGCCTTGATGGCCAAAAAGCTCAATTTTAGTCTCATCTGATAAGAGTACCTTCTTCCATATGTTTGGGGAGTCTCCCACATGCCTTTTGGCGAACACCAAACATGTTTGTTATTTTTTTCTTTAAGCTATGGCTTTTTTTCTGGCCACTCTTCCATAAAGCCCAGCTCTGTGGAGTGTACGGCTTAATGTGGTCCTATGGACAGATACTCCAATCTCCTCTGTGGAGCTTTGCAGCTCCTTCAGGGTTATCTTTGGTCTCTTTGTTGCCTCTCTGATTAATGCCCTCCTTGCCTAGTCCGTGAGTTTTGGTGGGCGGCCCTCTCTTGGTAGGTTTGTTGTGGTGCCATATTCTTTATATTTTTTAATAATGGATTTAATGGTGCTCAGTAGGATGTTCACTGTTTCTGATATTTTTTATAACCCATCCCGGATCTGTACTTCTCCACAACTTTGTCCCTGACCTGTTCGGAGAGCTCCTTGGTCGTCATGGTGCCGCTTGCTTGGTGGTGCCCCTTGGTTAGTGGTGTTGCAGACGCTGGGGCCTTCCAGAACGTGTGTGTGAACGTGTGTGTGTATATATATATATATATATATATATATATATATATATATATATATATATATATATATATATATATATATATATATATATATATATATATATAGGCTCCCACGCTGAGGTCTGTCCAACGCTGGTCCGACCAAGCTGACTCCACACTCCAAGACTGCTTCCACCACGTGGACTGGGACATGTTTCGTATTGCGTCAGACAACAACATTGACGAATACGCTGATTCGGTGTGTGAGTTCATTAGAACGTGCGTTGAAGATGTCGTTCCCATAGCAACGATTAAAACATTCCCTAACCAGAAACCGTGGATTGATGGCAGCATTCGCGTGAAACTGAAAGCGCGAACCACTGCTTTTAATCAGGGCAAGGTGTCTGGTAACATGACCGAATACAAACAGTGCAGCTATTCCCTCCGCAAGGCTATCAAACAAGCTAAGCGTCAGTACAGAGACAAAGTAGAATCTCAATTCAACGGCTCAGAAACAATAGGCATGTGGCAGGGTCTACAGTCAATCACGGACTACAGAAAGAAATCCAGCCCTGTCACGGACCAGGATGTCCTGCTCCCAGGCAGACTAAATAACTTTTTTGCCCGCTTTGAGGACAATACAGTGCCACTGACACGGCCTGCAACGAAAACATGCGGTCTCTCCTTCACTGCAGCCGAGGTGAGTAAGACATTTAAACGTGTTAACCCTCGCAAGGCTGCAGGCCCAGACGGCATCCCCAGCCGCGCCCTCAGAGCATGCGCAGACCAGCTGGCCGGTGTGTTTACGGACATATTCAATCAATCCCTATACCAGTCTGCTGTTCCCACATGCTTCAAGAGGGCCACCATTGTTCCTGTTCCCAAGAAAGCTAAGGTAACTGAGCTAAACGACTACCGCCCCGTAGCACTCACTTCCGTCATCATGAAGTGCTTTGAGAGACTAGTCAAGGACCATATCACCTCCACCCTACCTGACACTCTAGACCCACTCCAATTTGCTTACCGCCCAAATAGGTCCACAGACGATGCAATCTCAACCACACTGCACACCGTCCTAACCCATCTGGACAAGAGGAATACCTATGTGAGAATGCTGTTCATTGACTACAGCTCGGCATTCAACACCATAGTACCCTCCAAGCTCGTCATCAAGCTCGAGACCCTGGGTCTCGACCCCGCCCTGTGCAACTGGGTACTGGACTTCCTGACGGGCCGCCCCCAGGTGGTGAGGGTAGGCAACAACATCTCCTCCCCGCTGATCCTCAACACTGGGGCCCCACAAGGGTGCGTTCTGAGCCCTCTCCTGTACTCCCTGTTCACCCACGACTGCGTAGCCACGCACGCCTCCAACTCAATCATCAAGTTTGCGGACGACACAACAGTGGTAGGCTTGATTACCAACAACGACGAGACGGCCTACAGGGAGGAGGTGAGGGCCCTCGGAGTGTGGTGTCAGGAAAATAACCTCACACTCAACGTCAACAAAACTAAGGAGATGATTGTGGACTTCAGGAAACAGCAGAGGGAACACCCCCCTATCCACATCGATGGAACAGTAGTGGAGAGGGTAGCAAGTTTTAAGTTCCTCGGCATACACATCACAGACAAACTGAATTGGTCCACTCACACAGACAGCATTGTGAAGAAGGCGCAGCAGCGCCTCTTCAACCTCAGGAGGCTGAAGAAATTCGGCTTGTCACCAAAAGCACTCACAAACTTCTACAGATGCACAATCGAGAGCATCCTGGCGGGCTGTATCACCGCCTGGTACGGCAACTGCTCCGCCCTCAACCGTAAGGCTCTCCAGAGGGTAGTGAGGTCTGCACAACGCATCACCGGGGGCAAACTACCTGCCCTCCAGGACACCTACACCACCCGATGTCACAGGAAGGCCATAAAGATCATCAAGGACATCAACCACCCGAGCCACTGCCTGTTCACCCCGCTATCATCCAGAAGGCGAGGTCAGTACAGGTGCATCAAAGCTGGGACCGAGAGACTGAAAAACAGCTTCTATCTCAAGGCCATCAGACTGTTAAACAGCCACCACTAACATTGAGTGGCTGCTGCCAACACACTGACACTGACTCAACTCCAGCCACTTTAATAATGGGAATTGATGGGAAATTATGTAAATATATCACTAGCCACTTTAAACAATGCTACCTTATATAATGTTACTTACCCTACATTATTCATCTCATATGCATACGTATATACTGTACTCTATATCATCGACTGTATCCTTATGTAATACATGTATCACTAGCCACTTTAACTATGCCACTTTGTTTACATACTCATCTCATATGTATATACTGTACTCGATACCATCTACTGTATCTTGCCTATGCTGCTCTGTACCATCACTCATTCATATATCCTTATGTACATATTCTTTATCCCCTTACACTGTGTACAAGACAGTAGTTTTGGAATTGTTAGTTAGATTACTTGTTGGTTATTACTGCATTGTCGGAACTAGAAGCACAAGCATTTCGCTACACTCGCATTAACATCTGCTAACCATGTGTATGTGACAAATAAAATTTGATTTGATTTGATTTATATATGTGACCGTTCATGTGACACTTACATTGCACACAGGTGAACTTTATTTAATGAATTATGTGACTTCTGAAGGTAATTGGTTGCAGCAGATCTTATTTAGGGGCTTCGTAGCAAAGGGGGTGAATGCACCACTTTCCGTTGTAATTTTATTTGAATTTTTTTTAACAAGTTATTTTTTTAATTTCACTTCACCAATCTGGACTATTTTGTGAATGTCCATTACATGAAATTTAAATTACAGGTTGTAATGCAACAAAATAGGAAAAATGGCAAGGGGGTGAATACTTTTGCAAGGCACTGCATGTTGATAACCAATTTATAATAGCAGTAATGCACCTCAGTCATTTGTGGTATATGGCCAATATACCACGGCTAAGGGGTGTACCAAGGCACTCATTGCGATGAGCATAAGAATAGCCCTTTGCCGTGGAATATTGGCCATACACAGTACCACACCTCCTCGGGCCTTAGTGCTTAAGTATAATATGTTATGACTCAACAGTATAGAGGTTGATGCTGGATGGGAAACGATAGTCCACTATGGTTTGAAGCCAACTAGGAAGTGGGAGCATTTTGGGAAGTTTGAGGATTTTGATTTGGTATCCATACAAGTCCCAGAACTCCTCCGCCTCTTCCTCCTCCACCGGGCCTGGGATGTCCTTCATATCCTCTTCTGGGGGCAGGGGAGGAGGGGGTGCCTTGGCTGGGGCTGGGAGTCAAAAGTGATAGGTTATGTGAAAAAGGATGTGGGTCAGGCTTGCATTTGTGTATTTTAGAAAATCGTATGGCAATTGTCTATTTTGCTTGTTGTAAGGTTAAGGGTCAGGGTCACAGGTTAAAGGTCATGTTTAGTGGTAGCCTAGAGGCTCGGGGGCTGTCTTCCTCAGAGTCATCAGGGTCCATCAGTTTTTCCTTCTTGTGGACCATCCTCGCCTTAAACAGCTTGACCAGTGTAGTCACTCTCTCTTGGATATTCACACTGCCAAAGCTGGCCACTGATGCTGGACGATCCCTGCAGTATATGACATCATCAGTGAGTGAGCGAGTGTGTGTGTGCAAGTGTAAATGCGTGTTTGCATCACAGGAGTTTGGTGGCACCTTAATTGGGGAGGACGGGCTCATAGTAATGGTATCAAATACATCAAATGCTTGGCTTCCATAACGAGGGGCGGCATGAAGCCTAGTGGTTAGAGTGTTGGTCCAGTAACTGCAAGGTTGGTGGATCGAATCCCTGAGCTGACAAGGTAAAAATTGTTCTACCCCTGAACAAGGTAGTTAACCCACTGTTCCTAGACTGTCATTGTAAATAATAATTTGTTCTTAACTGACTTGCCTAGTTAAATAAAGGTGCAAATATATATGATTGATTCTATTTACTCTGTTCCAGCCATTGCCACAGCCTGGTTAAATAAAGGTGAAATAAAAAAATAAAAAAATTGTTAAGAGCTGTCCTCTGCGAAACAAGGTTAGGCAATAGGAGACAAAGAGAAAAGGGCAGAATAGCTGCACAAACAAAGCTGCCATAACGTACTCTGTAGCCACAGCTTTGCTGAATGTGTGAGAAAAAAAGAGAGAGTAATATTAGGGTCATCCTAGGAAAATCACTACAGAGCAAGTCTGGAACAGCTAGACTCAGCAAAAAAGAAACGTCCCTTTTTCAGGACACTGTCTTTCAAAGATAATTCGTAAAAATCAAAATAACTTCACAGATCTTCATTGTAAAGGGTTTAAACACGGTTTCCCATGCTTACTCAATGAACTATAAACAATTAATGAACATGCACCTGTAGAACGGTCGTTACGACACTAACAGCTTACAGACGGTAGGCAATTAAGGTCACAGTTATGAAAACTTAGGACACTAAAGAGGCCTTTCTACTGACTCTGGAAAACACACAAAAGAAGGGTCCCTGCTCATCTGTGTGAACGTGCCTTAGGCATGTTGCAAGGAGGCATGAGCACTGCAGATGTGGCATGGGCAATAAATTGCAATGTCCGTACTGTGAGACTCCTAAGACAGCACTACAGGGAGACAGGACAGACAACTGATCGTCAACACCTGCACAGGATCAGTACACCCGAACATCCGAACATCACATCTGCGGGACAGGTACAGGACAGCAACAACAACTGCCCGAGTTACACCAGGAACGCACAATCCCTCCAGCAGTGCTCAGACTGTCGGCAATAGGCTGAGAGAGGCTGGACAGAGGGCTTGTAGGCCTGTTGTAAGGCAGATCCTCACCAGACATCAACAGCAACAACATTGCCTATAGGCACAAACCCACCGTCGCTGGACCAGACAAGACTGGCAAAAAGTACTCTTCACTGACGAGTCGCGGTTTTGTCTCACCAGGGGTGATGGTCAGATTGACGTTTATCGTAGAAGGAATGAGCGTTACACCAAGGCCTGTACTCTGGTGCGGGATCGATGTGGAGGTGGAGGGTCCGTCATGGTCTGGGGCGGTGTGTCACAGCACCATTGAACTGAGCTTGTTGTCATTTCAGGCAATCTCAACACTGTGCGTAACAGGGAAGACATCCTCCTCCCTCATGTGATACCCTTCCTGCAGGCTCATCCTGACATGACCCTCCAGCATGACAATGCCACCAGCCATACTGCTCGTTCTGTGCGTGATTTCCTGCAAGACAGGAATGTCAGTGTTCTGCTATGGCCAGCGAAGAGTCCGGATCTCAATCCCATTGAGCACGTCTGGGACCTGTTGGATTGGAGGGTGAGGGCTAGTGCCAATCCCCCCCAGAAATGTCTGGGAAATTGCAGGTGCCTTGGTGGAAGACTGGGGTAACATCTCACAGCAAGAACTGGCAAATCTGGTGCAGTCCATGAGGAGGAGATGCACTGCAGTGCTTAATGCAGCTGGTGGCCACACCAGATACTAACTTACTTTTGATTTTGACCCCCCCTTTGCTCAGGGACACATTATTCCATTCCTGTCGATGTCACGTCTGTTGAACTTGTTCAGTTTATGTCTCTGTCTCTGTCCACATCCTCTACTTTAACTACTGGCAGCACATTCCCTCTGTCCTTACCAACGTTCTCTGAAGAACACAAAGTAGGATTCTAGAACTTTGATACACATCAACATTCCAGAACTCGGAGGAATCCCTGACAGATTAAAATAAATCAAAATCAAATCAAATCAAATCAAATCAAATTTTATTTGTCACATACACATGGTTAGCAGATGTTAATGCGAGTGTAGCGAAATGCTTGTGCTTCTAGTTCCGACAATGCAGTAATAACAAGTAATCTAACTAACAATTCCAAAACTACTGTCTTGTACACAGTGTAAGGGGATAAAGAATATGTACATAAGGATATATGAATGAGTGATGGTACAGAGCAGCATAGGCAAGATACAGTAGATGGTATCGGGTACAGTATGTACAATGAGATGAGTATGTAAACAAAGTGGCATAGTATAGTATAAAGTGGCTAGTGATACATGTATTACATAAGGATACCGTCGATGATATAGAGTACAGTATATACGTATGCGTATGAGATGAATAATGTAGGGTAAGTAACATTTATATAAGGTAGCATTGTTTAAAGTGGCTAGTGATATATTTACATCATTTCCCATCAATTCCCATTATTAAAGTGGCTGGAGTTGAGTCAGTGTCAGTGTGTTGGCAGCAGCCACTCAATGTTAGTGGTGGCTGTTTAACAGTCTGATGGCCTTGAGATAGAAGCTGTTTTTCAGTCTCTCGGTCCCAGCTTTGATGCACCTGTACTGACCTCGCCTTCTGGATGATAGCGGGGTGAACAGGCAGTGGCTCGGGTGGTTGATGTCCTTGATGATCTTTATGGCCTTCCTGTGACATCGGGTGGTGTAGGTGTCCTGGAGGGCAGGTAGTTTGCCCCCGGTGATGCGTTGTGCAGACCTCACTACCCTCTGGAGAGCCTTACGGTTGAGGGCGGTGCAGTTGCCATACCAGGCGGTGATACAGCCCGCCAGGATGCTCTCGATTGTGCATCTGTAGAAGTTTGTGAGTGCTTTTGGTGACAAGCCGAATTTCTTCAGCCTCCTGAGGTTGAAGAGGCGCTGCTGCGCCTTCTTCACGATGCTGTCTGTGTGAGTGGACCAATTCAGTTTGTCTGTGATGTGTATGCCGAGGAACTTAAAACTTGCTACCCTCTCCACTACTGTTCCATCGATGTGGATAGGGGGGTGTTCCCTCTGCTGTTTCCTGAAGTCCACAATCATCTCCTTAGTTTTGTTGACGTTGAGTGTGAGGTTGTTTTCCTGACACCACACTCCGAGGGCCCTCACCTCCTCCCTGTAGGCCGTCTCATCGTTGTTGGTAATCAAGCCTACCACTGTTGTGTCGTCCGCAAACTTGATGATTGAGTTGGAGGCGTGCGTGGCCACGCAGTCGTGGGTGAACAGGGAGTACAGGAGAGGGCTCAGAACGCAACCTTGTGGGGCCCCAGTGTTGAGGATCAGCGGGGAGGAGATGTTGTTGCCTACCCTCACCACCTGGGGGCGGCCCGTCAGGAAGTCCAGTACCCAGTTGCACAGGGCGGGGTCGAGACCCAGGGTCTCGAGCTTGATGACGAGCTTGGAGGGTACTATGGTGTTGAATGCCGAGCTGTAGTCGATGAACAGCATTCTCACATAGGTATTCCTCTTGTCCAGATGGGTTAGGGCAGTGTGCAGTGTGGTTGAGATTGCATCGTCTGTGGACCTATTTGGGCGGTAAGCAAATTGGAGTGGGTCTAGGGTGTCAGGTAGGGTGGAGGTGATATGGTCCTTGACTAGTCTCTCAAAGCACTTCATGATGACGGATGTGAGTGCTACGGGGCGGTAGTCATTTAGCTCAGTTACCTTAGCTTTCTTGGGAACAGGAACAATGGTGGCCCTCTTGAAGCATGTGGGAACAGCAGACTGGTATAGGGATTGATTGAATATGTCCGTAAACACACCGGCCAGCTGGTCTGCGCATGCTCTGAGGGCGCGGCTGGGGATGCCATCTGGGCCTGCAGCCTTGCGAGGGTTAACACGTTTAAATGTCTTACTCACCTCGGCTGCAGTGAAGGAGAGACCGCATGTTTTCGTTGCAGGCCGTGTCAGTGGCACTGTATTGTCCTCAAAGCGGGCAAAAAAGTTATTTAGTCTGCCTGGGAGCAAGACATCCTGGTCCGTGACTGGGCTGGGTTTCTTCCTGTAGTCCGTGATTGACTGTAGACCCTGCCACATGCCTCTTGTGTCTGAGCCGTTGAATTGAGATTCTACTTTGTCTCTGTACTGGCGCTTAGCTTGTTTGATAGCCTTGCGGAGGGAATAGCTGCACTGTTTGTATTCGGTCATGTTACCAGACACCTTGCCCTGATTAAAAGCAGTGGTTCGCGCTTTCAGTTTCACACGAATGCTGCCATCAATCCACGGTTTCTGGTTAGGGAATGTTTTAATCGTTGCTATGGGAACGACATCTTCAACGCACGTTCTAATGAACTCGCACACCGAATCAGCGTATTCGTCAATGTTGTTATCTGACGCAATACGAAACATCTCCCAGTCCACGTGATGGAAGCAGTCTTGGAGTGTGGAGTCAGCTTGGTCGGACCAGCTTTGGACAGACCTCAGCGTGGGAGCCTCTTGTTTTAGTTTCTGTCTGTAGGCAGGGATCAACAAAATGGAGTCGTGGTCAGCTTTTCCGAAAGGGGGGCGGGGCAGGGCCTTATATGCGTCGCGGAAGTTAGAGTAACAATGGTCCAAGGTCTTTCCTCCCCTGGTTGCGCAATCGATATGCTGATAAAATTTGGGGAGTCTTGTTTTCAGATTAGCCTTGTTAAAATCCCCAGCTACAATGAATGCAGCCTCCGGATAAATTGTTTCCAGTTTGCAGAGAGTTAAATAAAGTTCGTTCAGAGCCATCGATGTGTCTGCTTGGGGGGGGATATATACGGCTGTGATTATAATTGAAGAGAATTCTCTTGGTATATAATGCAATAGAATGAGGCTATAATTGAATAGAATTCTCTTGGTATATAATGCAATAGAGAGGCTATTGTCATTGATGTGAAAGAACGACAACACAGCACGGCACAACATGACACAGCATTGCACAACACAGAACACAGAACAGAACAGCACGGCACAGGACATTTCATCCTTTAGAGGGTTCGGTTCACCTTAGCAGTGGGTGGATGGCTGCTGCTCTTCTCGATGAAGCAGGGGGGAATGTAGAGAGCATGATGGCAGAGATGTGGAGGTCGGGGGTCAAGGGGTCAGGGGTGAGGATGGGTTCAGGATGGGGTCGGGAAGTCTCAGGATAGGTGAAACTTGATTTGGTGCTCTGAGGAGAAGGTTGATCTAATTTGACACTCATTTTATGAATCTAACTACAGGTCTGCAGGGAGGGGAAGGCGTTGGGACAGGGGATGGGAGTGCTACTCCTTGGAGGCATCCTCCTGGGGTTGGGGTTGGGACACTGTGTTTGGGTTAAGTCTGTTGAGGATAATTTGGCAGTACTGTTGTGCCTGCTTGAGTAGCTTGGACATGTCATGTTTTAGCAGGGTTAGCTTTTCTGTCAGGGCGAGCATGGACAGTTTAGGAGGGGTCAGGTTGTCATAGCGTAGCAACTGGGTGAGACTGTCGAGGCACTGGCAGGCGTGGGGGATATGCACAAGCAGGCTCCTGATTGGAGAGCAACTGGAGGGCACTGGGTGGTGACACCGTCAGACAGCCAATCAGATAAAAACAATCGAGCAAAACTGGAAGTCATGATAAGATCGAAAATGTTAGAGTAGTAGTTATTAGTAGTAGTTTTAATGTCTGGTAGTTGTGCCGTCATATAAACTATATATACAAAGGTATGTGGACACCCTTTCAAATTAGTCGATTCGGCTCTTTCAGCCATACCCGTTTGCTGACAGGTGTATAAAATCAAGCACACAGCCATGTAATTTTAAGATTCATAGACAAACATTGGCAGTAGAATGGCCTTAATAAAGAGCTTAGTGACCTTCAACGTGGCACCATCATACAGTAGGATGTCACCTTTCCAACAATTCAGTTCGTCAGATTTCTGCCCTGCTAGAGCTGCCCCGGTCAACTGTCAACTATTGTGAAGTGGAAATGTCTAGGAGCAATAACAGCTCAACCACAAAGTTTTAGGCAACACAAGCTCACAGAGCGGGACCGTTGAGTGCCGAAGCGCATAGCGTGCCTGTCCTCGGTTGCAACACTCACTACCGAGTTCCAAACTGCCTCTGGAAGCAACGTCAGCACAAGAGCAGTGGAAACACGTTCCATGGAGTGATGTATCACGCTTCACCATCTGGCATGCCAGGAGAATGCTACCTGCCCCAATGCGTAGTGCCATCTGTAAAGTTTGGTGGAGGAGGAATAATGGTTTGGGCTGTTTTTCATTGTCAGAGCTATGCCCATTAGTTCCGGTGGAGAAAATTTTAGCGCTACAGCATACAATGACATTCTATACGATTCTTTGCTTCCAACAATGTGGCAACAGTTTGGAGCAGGCTTTTTCCTGTTTCAGCATGACAATGCCCCCTTGCACAAAGCGAAGTCAATACAGAAATTATTTGTCGAGATTGGTGTGGAAGAACTTGACAGGCCTGTACAGAGTCCTGACCTCAACCCCATTGAATACCTTTGGGATGAATTACAACGCAGACTGTGAGCCAGACCTAATCGCCCAACATCAGTGCCCGACCTCACTAATGCTCTTGTGGCTAAATGGAAGCAAGTCCCTGCAGCAATGTTCCAACATCTAGTGGAAATCCGGGGTTGAGGTCAAGCCCCATATACTACCCACAACTGCGACCTGTATGCTCTAGTTGGCTGGCCCTCGATACATATTTTTTGCCAGACCCACTGGCTCCAGGTCATCTATAAGTCTTTTCTAGGTAAAGCCCCGCCTTATCTCAGCTCACTGGTCACCATAGCAACACCCACCCATAGCACAGACTCGAGCAGGTATATTTCACTGCTCATCCACAAAGCCAACACCCCATTTGGCTGCCTTTCCTTCCAGTTCTCTGCTGCCAATGACTGGAACGAATTGCAAAAATCACTGAAGCTGGAGACTTCTATCTCCCTCTCTAACTTTAAGCATCAGCTGTCAGAGCAGCTTACCAATCACTGTACCTGTACACAGCCCATCTGTAAATAGTTCACCCAACTACGTCATCCCCATATTGTTATTTTTTTGGTTGTTGATCTTTTGCACCCCAGTATCTCTTCTTGCACATCATCATCTGCACATCTATCACTCCAGTGTTAATGCTAAATTGTAATTATTTCGCCACTATGGCCTATTTATTGCCTTACCTCCATAATCTTACTACATCTTACTACATTTGTACACACTGAACATAGATTTTTCTATTGTGTTATTGACTGTACGCTTGTTTATCCCATGTGTAACTCTGTGTTGTTGTTTTTGTCGCACTGCTTTGCTTTATCTTGGCCAGGTAGCAGTTGTAAATGAGAACTTGTTCTCAACTGGCCTACCTGGTTAAATAAAGGTGAAATTAAAATAAATAAATAACAAGCCTTCCCAGAAGAGTGGAGACTTATAGCAGCAAAGGGGAGACCAACTCCATATTAGTGCCCGTGACTTTTGGAATGAGATGTTCGATGAGCAGGTGTCCAAAACTTTTGTCCATGTAGCATATGTGCACTACTGTTCAGCATTGATGAATATTCTCATATTACATGAAGCAGGAAGACTCACCTTCACACCCTCCTTCGTCAGCACCTTCCTCTTTCTGTAATGAGAGCAGTGAACAGAAAAAAAATATTCTCCAAAGTAATAGCATTGGTAACACACATGTAACTACAGTGTAATAACAAGGTTACCTGTTGACAGTTAAAATGTTCCCTACCTGAGGAGTGGCAGTAGGCTGAGCCTTCTGGTTGGCTGGTTCTGGCTGGTCGTTCATTGCCGGGGCCTTTGCCGCTGGGGGAGACTTTCTTTGTCGCTTCTGGCTCTGGTTCAGGGGAAGACTCTCTGGGGGTAGACACTGGGAGACTTGGATCGACTGGCTTTGCCTCTGCCTCAACCTCAGGCAACTCCTCAGCTGGACATACATCCACCAGGCACCTGGAGAGGGAGTGTGGTCCAATCAGTGCAGCTTTACTGTGTGAGATAGCCAATAGGAGTAGCGTTAAACACTGAGAGAACCTATCAATACAGTCTTAGTGCTGGAAGTGAAGCAGAGAAAATAATCAGGACAAACACACATCCACCTAGCTCTGGTTCAGGGCGTTAGAGCTGCTTGCTAGAAGGATCAGCGTTAACATAGGCATATGCACTCTGGGCATCCAGAGTAAGAAAATGTCTCACAATTGCAGATAATTAATTCTCTACTGGTAAGGAAATGATTTATATCTGTCACTGAAACAGATACAGCCATAACTCAACAACAATGTCGACAGATTGTTCCCTGTTACACAACTCACTCTGAACCCATTGGAAAATCTCTCTTAAGTTCTCTAAAGCCTATGTGGTCTCCTTCTTCTGTGACTGTTTGCCACTTAATTGTGGCAAACACAATGTAATATACAGTGTGTGGTCTCACCTTCACAACAAATAATCCTCAACTCTAATCCTGGAGATTAACGGTTGGTTTGGAGGAAAAACGTCTGAGTTTGATATTAACTATGACTGCCCAGACAATCACAAACTCAGGATAAATTGTCAAGACAACCATCGACAACAAGATTAGACAGATACGAATGGAAGGATTTAGAACAATGTTGCCATAGCAGCATTGAATTATCAAGATAATATTTGTCAATCGGGAGTGTGAGGATGGATACTGGGGAGAGGATTATACTTCCGTATTGTTTTTGAATTGGTCTGTTTGACATTGGGTAAGATCTCCACTATGTTTACATGAATGAAACAATTGTTTTGTGTAGAAAAAAATTACTAAATTTAACATATCCCAGACTAGTCATCCTTAGCCTCGCTGTCGACCCTCCAATGAGAATCCAGTATCTGGCTCACGAGACTAAGTCATTCTTAATGGTCTAAATTTGATTTTAGAACCTACCTTTTCAGGTCCGCTCTGATTCAATGAGGAATTGGTGGCACAAGACAATACAAGATACATGTCCAACTGAAGCTGTAATAGTGTAAACAATGTTGTACATACAGTGCCTTCACACCCCTTGACTTTTTCAATTGGTTTTGTGTTACAGCCTGAATTCAAAATACATTAAAATGAGATTTTGTGTCACTGACCTAAACACAATACCCCATAATGTCAAAGCGGAATTGTTTAATTTTTTTTTTTTTTTACAAATTAATAAAAAATGAAAAGCTGAAATGTCTAGCGACAATAAGTATTCAACCTGTTTGTTAACTAATTTCAGGAGTAAAACATTTCTACTAAGCTAACATGTGAAATATCTTTTGAAATTTAGGACCCCTTTAAATAAATATATATATTTTATTACAAATTATTTGATAAAATATTGAATTTGGCTATACTATACTATAGCTAATAGAAAAGCATTGAATACACATTCATAAATGGCAAAAAAGATAGTTAATTTTTTTAATGATAAGTGATAAGGTTTTGAAGTGTCTGTCCTATATCTAGGAGATATAAGACAGCTCAGGAAATATATATTTTTTGGATACATATATAACAGCTTATTTTGGTTGGCACAAAGCTACCTTCCATTCATTTGTATGGGTTACGAGTCCTGAGACACTTGTGGGGATCATAGAGCATAAACGGAGCATCATGTGTCATCGTGTTCATGAGAGTTTCCCCTTTCCACAGTGGTGTCATATTAGTTTGTAGGCCAAACGGTTCAGATTTGGCACATCACCATTACAGACTTCAAATGCGTCCCTTCATATTTTCAAGCATGGTGGTGGCTGCATCATGTTATGGGTATGCTTGTCATCGGCAAGGACTAGGGATTTTCTTTGTTGTAAAAAGAAACAGAATAGAGCTAAGCACAGGCACAATCCTAGAGGAAAACCATGTTAAGTCTGCTTTCCAACAGACACTGGGAGACAAAGTCTCCTTTCAGCAGGACAATCAACTAAAACACAAGGCCAAATATACACTAAACTTGCTCATCTCACATTCCCACGAACTTCAAAGTGTTTCCTTTCAAATGGTATCAATAATATGCATATCCTTGCTTCAGGTCCTGAGCTACAGGCAGTTAAAATTGGGCGTGTCATTTTAGGTGAAAATTGTATCTTTTTAACTAAAATAAGGAATGTTTGCTAAAAAAAAGACACCAGGAATATATAGACCTAGAACTATGAACACTTAAAAAACAAGAGTCGGGATTAGTGCTTTGTGTATATTATTGGTTATCCTGACCTGGATGCATGTATTATTGTCTCTAAAAGGATTTTTTTTAAATATATTTTTTATTTCACCTTAATTTAACCAGGTAGGCATATGACCACCTTTTCTTGCGCATGTCATTTTCCTTCCATAATGCATCCTTTTAGAGAGAAAATTTAAACAGCGACAGTTTAAACAGTTTAAATTATATGAGCAAAAAATATTCAATTTTATTTGGAATGGCAAGCCAGACAAAATGAAAATGGCCTATTGTCTCACCCCATGTTCAAGAATGGCCTTTTCCCCTTGATTCAGATTACAACCGTTCACTTTCTGATATTTGAAAACGAAATCATCTCCAAAATATCATTATTTTTTTAAACAAGGACTTGAAAGTGAGATTGTGAACTCTGCAAACAATGTTTCCAGTCCGAGAATGGTAAATTAATACATTCATTCAATACATTGGAATACAAAATAAGCCATCCATCCACCCATTATGGGCTATTAGCAGGACAATGGACTCTTGCAAAGAAGGAGGGTAGGGGGGGGGGGGGGTGATTGTATCGTCAATTTCTCAAGCCAAAACATCTTGATGGCTTTCACCAGTTCATCTGCTTGTACTGTAGGCTTGGCAGAGTTAGGGATGAATGTTTTCACTTGATGCCAAACAAGTTAGATCGGGTTTAAATCAGGAGATAATTTTTTTTTTTTAGATATACTGTAGGTGTTGTAGGTCTTTTATTTATTTTATTTAACCTTTATTTTACTAAATAAAGGTCTACTTACTCTGCTGGAGTCTTGACCCAGTTTATGCCCTGATTTGCAATGAGGACGTAACGGTCTTCTTTGGGTGAAGTAGAGGCAGACCAAAATGCGGCGTGGTGGTTATTCATGTTTTTAATAAAGGAAAACTATACATGACTAAACTACAAAACAATGAAATGTGAAAACCCAAAACAGCCCTATCTGGTGCAAAACACAGAGACAGGAACAATCACCCACAAACACACAGTGAAACCCAGGCTACCTAAGTATGATTCTCAATCAGAGACAACTAAAGACACCTGCCTCTGATTGAGAACCATACTAGGCCGAAACATAGAAATCCCAAATCATAGAAAATCAAACATAGACTGCCCACCCAACTCACGCCCTGACCATACTAAATAAATACAAAACCAAGGAAATAAAAGGTCAGAACGTGACAGAGGACCCGTATTTAGGCCCTTTTCCGGCTTACAGACATAATTTTCATCAAGCCAGCTTCTTTCTATGGTGCTACCCGTTCCAGGTAACCCTGGACTGTAACCACCAGAGGACCAGAGGACCACCAGAGGACTTGAAAATTAGCCGGAGCTGAGAGGATCACCAAAACTAAAAGTATTTGCGTTTCCTTGCTTTAAAAAAATAGTTTATATAGCCTATCAATGTGTAGGTATACAGTCCTGTGTCATAAAACAGATCATTGTGTACTAAAAATGTGAATGTGTTTTTGCAGAGCATACAACCGTGCGGACATCCATCCGTGGAGATCAGTGGACAAAGGGCTGAGCCGCACCGAAAAAATACATGGTTCCACGGAATACCAACGGGGATGGATCCCGATTCAAATGTGGCTTCTTCATCAACATCTCTATGCTTTCGTTAATAAAATAAAGATAAAAATACTGTTTAAAAATGCAGATGTTTATTTCGTTATGGATCCATAACGAATTACTATGGGAATAAATATGACTGTATGACACAAAGTCAACCTGCCTAAATGACTACAGACCTGTAGCACTCACGTCCGTAGCCATGAAGTGCTTTGAAAGGCTGGTAATGGCTCACATCAACACCATTATCCCAGAAACCCTAGACCCACTCCAATTTGCATACCGCCCAAACAGATCCACAGATGATGCAATCTCTATTGCACACCACACTGCTCTTTCCCACCTGGACAAAAGGAACACCTACAGTATGTGAGAATGCTGTTCATTGACTTCAGCTCAGCATTCAACACCATAGTACCCTCAAAGCTCATCACCAAGTTAAGGATCCTGGGACTAAACACCTCCCTCTGCAACTAGATCCTGGACTTCCTGACAGGCCACCCCCAGGTGGTGAGGGTAGGTAGCAACCCATCTGCCACGCTGATCCTCAACACTGGAGCTCCCCAGGTAGTGGAAATTTCCTGTATTACCAAATCATGAGAGCAAACCACACACAAGTCAGAGTTATCATAAAGTCCATCTTTAATTATACGAGCTCCATCACAACCCTGTGACTCTCAGATTAATTCAGTGTCTATAAATGAATTCTCTGAGAGTGCTTACACATTGCAACTGAGATCCTTTATAGCAAAGACACACATAGCCAGACAGCATTGGCTATAAATTATCATTCAGCTTTGTCTCCTAAACTATGTTCTTATCTCACTCTTGGTTCCACTCAGGACCAAAAACGAGCAAATATCAAATACACCCCTCCTGGACAAGATCACAGAGACACAGTGACTGGCACTCAGACATTGTGGAGCCAAGAGATAACTGGTTCCCCCTCAATCATCCCTTCACATGGTTTAAAAGATATGTTAACATATGAAGACAAGCTTGACCTCTCCCCTCTCTGCGGCCCAAGTAACTGAACCCTGACAGAGAACAGATAACTGCAACCGGCCAAAAGTATTATCCAAAAATAGACATTCTAATGACATATCTCATATAAGCATGCAATAAAAATAAATAAAACATTTTATTTATAAATGTTACCTAAATAATTCTGATTCTGCCACGACAGTGCGCAGTCTCCTCCTGTACTCCCTGTTCACCCACGACTGCATGGCCAGGCATGACTCCAATACCATCATTAAGTTTGCTGACGACACAACAGTGGTAGGCCTGATCACCGACAACAACGAGACAGCCTATAGGGAGGAGGTCAGAGACCTGGCCGGGTGGTGCCAGAATAACAACCTATCCCTCAACGTAACCAAGACTAAGGAGATGATTGTGGACTACAGGAAAAGGAGCACCGAGCATGTACCCATTCTCATCGACGGGCTGTAGTGGAGCAGGTTGAGAACTTCTTATTCCTTGGTGTCCACATAAACAACAAACTAGATTGGTCCAAACACACCAAGACAGTCGTGAAGAGGGCACGACAAAGCCTATTCCCCCTCAGGAAACTAAAAAGATTTGACATGGGTCCTGAGATCCTCAAAACGTTCTACAGCTGCAACATCGAGAGCATCCTGACCGATTGCATCACTGCCTGGTACGGCATTTGCTCGGCCTCCGACCGCAAGGCACTTCAGAGGGTAGTGCGTACAGCCTAGTACATCACTGGGGCATAGCTGCCTGCCATCCAGGACCTCTACACCAGGCAGTGTCAGAGGAAGGCCCTAGAAATTGTCAAAGACCCCAGCCACCCCAGTCATAGACTGTTCTCTCTACTACTGCATGGCAAGCGATACCGGAGTGCCAAGTCTAGGACCAAAAGGCTTCTCAACAGTTTTTACCTCCAAGCCATAAGACTCTTTAACAGGTAACCAAATGGCTACCCGGACTATTTGCATTGTGTGCCCCATCCAACCCCTCTTTTACGCTACTATTCTCTGTTTATCTTATATGCATAGTCACTTTAACTATACATTCATGTACATACTACCTAAATTGGCCCGACCAACTAGTGCTCCCACACATTGGCTAACCGGGCTATCTGCATTGTGTCCCACCACCCGCCAACCCCTCTTTTTACGCTTCTGCTACTCTCTGTTCATCATATATGCATTGTCACTTTAACGATACCTACAGTACATACTACCTCAATAAGCCTGACTAACAAGTGTCTGTATATAGCCTTGCTACTCTTTTTTCAAATGTATTTTTACTGTTGCTTTATTCCTACACACACACACAAATACATTTTTTTCCTTTTTTTTCTTTTTTTCTCCGCACTATTGGTTAGAGCCTGTAAGTAAGCATTTCACTGTAAGGTCTACTACACCTGTTGTATTCGGCGCACGTGACAAATAAACTTTGATTTGATTTGAAATATTGGAATAAAGTAGGCTAATGAAGGTAAACTAATTGTTGCTTACTGAAACACCCAAAGTCATCCAATCTGAACTGGTTCTCTAGCAAATTAGTAAGTATGTCTCACCCCATGTTCAAGAATGGCCTGTTTTCCCTTTATTCAGATTATAACCGCTCACTTTCGGTTATTTGAAAACGAAATAATCTCGGAAATATCGTTATTTTTTAACAAGCCATAAATTGTTGGTTGCAATTTCAGTTTAATCTACCAGAAAAGACAACACAAATAACACAACAAATATTGTGGTTAAACTCAAATATACTAATTGATAAAAAAAAATTGTTTAAAATTTTTGTAAAAAAAAAAAAAAAAAGTATAATCTTTGTAAATGATATCATAAATACGACTGGTGGAGTTATGTCACACATGCAGCTAACACAACTATATGGAAATGTCTGCTTTACCCAAAATGGAAGAAGCAAGTGGAAGGGGGAAAAAGTTTTCAAACACTTATTTTTCACAAGGGCTATTAGCAGGACAATAGACACGACGTGGTCCCCAAAACATCTCTCTGTCATAGGGTTCAGCATATCTCTTGATGACGTCATTGAATGTCTCGCCAGCTTTGATCCATGCCTAGGCCTGCAGAATGTGAAGTTCTCATTGAATAATACAATGTGTGTTGCAAGTTTTATTTTTCCTTATTTTATGGCTGACAAATTCTGGCATTCTGATGAATAGGGGCTCTATGACATCAGCTTCTATATTGTTAGCTCTATGTGTGTAACAACTGGATGGTTTGCATGATCTGAATGGTGACCTAAATATTGGAATAAAGTAGGCTAATGAAAGCAACTAATTGTTGCTTACGGAAACTCCCAAAGTCATACAATTGTTATAATAGGATTTGAAGCAATAGCCTACCCAGGTGTGGTCAACTATTTCAGTACCGTTTTGTGCTGCTCTGAGACAAACATGGGGACCGGTCTTGATAAATCAATTACATTTTTACTTTCAATTAATCTCCATTTGGGTATTGGTTAGCCTACAATTAAGGTGTGGAAATGTTAGGATTATTTTGCTCTTCGCTCGTCAGTAGCTCCAAGGCTCTCATTCCGATGCACTTCCTATATGATCAGCCACACATACAAATACTGTACATGCGTTTGTCCCCAGAGAATCTAGAACAGCCCCGCTTTGTTTTACCATGGGATTTCATGAGCTATGTCAAATGTAGACAACAGTCCGCAATGACTAAAATGGTTGCACATTGATAGTCATAATCATATCTAAAACATATTTATGCAGTGTTTGGTGACATGCATCTCCGACATCTAATAAAGATTAATTCCTCAACTGAATAATGAGGAAATGAGCAAATGGTGCACTGCATTATTATTTCATGTTAAAGACATGGCAGCGTATTGTAATGGAGTGAATGTATTGTAATATGGTGAATTACAATACAATGGTCATGTTGTACAGCGCCATATTTTCCTAATGGAAAACCAGTTTTTTCTTCTTGGAATAAAACCCCCATAATATTAATCAAATTTATTAAGCAACATTTCTTAAAATCAATCCCATATACTATATTCTTACAAGAAAAAATGTTTAAAATTCTCTAGTACAGCCTGTATTAAAGACTGTCAAATGCTTCTCAAAGATGCCCTCTGATGGTCAAACTAGCGCTAACTAGCATTAATGACAACAATGGCTGACACTTAAATAACGTGCCATATAATTCTGCGGCAGCCCGCAAGGTGTGCTGCAGTATGATGCAACTTTTAAAGGAAGAACCACTGTACACACTACATAGATGAAGTTTCCATACATACGGATTGTGCATGTAATATGGAAAATGATGAAAGTGTTTTTGTTAAGAGAAGGATGTGATTTGAGAAGTTATAAGAGATACATGTTTTCCATAACTTTGCACAGTGAGGAATCCCCTTGGGGAGCATGCCAGCCTGCCGGGACCACCCCTTTCGAGCAAAAGGTATAAATGATGGGTTAGGAAATTAAAACATGGGACCAGAAAAAGCGTGAAGCGGCAGCTGCGTGTTTAAAATAGTTAGAACTTTGAATCTCAACACAAGGTGGAAACGATAAACTCACCTCCTGGACAATCACTGGTATGGCTGATTAGCTGTCCTTAGTAAAGTATCTCCGAAAGCAATTTTAAGTAGGACCATCCTGTTACTCAGCTCAAACAATCCTATTATGCTACTTCCATCATCCGACTGGGGAACCATCCATACAGCTGGCTAGCCTATCTCCAAAGAACCATCTTCAAGAGCTAGTGGAAGGGTAATCAACTCTGTAGTTTTCTTCAGGACTACACTACAAGTCACCAGACAACTAAGAAGAAGGACAACAGGAAAAGGGTTGTTGGAACCATTTCGGACAATCAGAGCCTTATAAGCATGCCGCGAAAAGGTCCAACCCCCTTTCCAAGGCTGCCCTGCTCACCGAGAGGTCCCCGGCGGACCCAGGCATTTCACATAAATACATTAATGATTTCTTGCTCAAAGCAGCCGCGGTTCATGTGCAAAATATTTGGTTATTGTAGGTGAGAGTAGTTTCTGAATGTGGCAATGTTAAGTGTCTCTGTCCCTCTCTTCTTTAACAAATATCCATGTTGTTGTCATTCCGCTATGGACCTGTTTTCAACGTATTACGTCTCCAGTCAATAACCAGTGTAGTGTGTTTATCCTGTTTTCCCATTTAATTAACTAGTAAAAAAATAATGAAACCAATTTATGTAGTACTGAATCATAAGTAAGGCTCTGGTCTTTGCAGATGCAATGAGGTTACGACTGTTCAGAATGGTGATATGATACGTGGTTATGATTAATAAGGTGACTGTTTATAGATGTAATAGGAGAAGATCTTTTAGATTTTCATACGAAAGATGGTGACTCTTTAAAGAACCGCTCTCGTGGTGCTCCAGATCCTAATGAGTTAGTTGTTACATGATTGATTTAATTGGGTAACAATTGAACATAGTTTGTTAATTAGATAAATAACAGTCTTCAGATTAATGTTAAAGTCCAGTCAGACAACATACTAACTGCCTTTAAAGGGAAATGTCACCATTTTTCAACTTCATATTCATGATCTCCAGTACCACCCCAACATCAATGTACCGTATGTGAAAATGGCATGTTTCTATGTTTTGTAGGAACAAAGATAGAGGAAGATAAGTCTTTCCAATGACATAATCAGTGCGCATCATGTGCTTTTAACCAATTATGAGTTGGCATTGCATACTAATGGTCTACTGATTGGCTGATAATGTCATTAGAAACACTTATCTTCCTCTATCTTTTTTTTTCTTGTCCCGGGTTTGTGGCTGACTAGATCCCTGCTGTTTGTTGTTTTCAATCTTCCCTGTGACCTGCCCTGTCTGGATCTTCGAGGACTGGAATAACAACGTAACCGACGTTGCTAGCTACCATGACAAAGACCAAAGCTGGAGGGAGTACCATTGAGGACAGTGATGTCTCTCTATCACAGGTGAAGGGTATTTTTTAATAAACCAAAAAAAATAGTTCCACAAGCATTTGTTTAACCTTTATTTAACTAGGCAAGTCAGTTAAGAAAACACGTCTTATTTACAATGATGGCCAAACCCTAACGACGAAGCTGTGAGTCACTACACAGTTGATAATTATATTAATTGAAATGCTAATCCTTTGCACATGAATGCTTTCTCATTCGGGAATAATTGCAATCAATATATATTTATGCCCAGAGTGTCGTCGTGATCTCTGTTGGAATCGTCAGTCCTTCTGTTGGAGAGTCGGTTCATCATCGTCTCTCCCTCTGCTTCCCTGAAGATCAGTCTTTCCGTGGTTAGAATGAATACTTCAGAGTACCATTCAGAAATATTCAATTAGAATAGATGTTTCGGCGGTTATCGGCATTCGCAATCCCGGGTTTACATAATTTCTAGCTGCAGACTAGTAATTAGTATCTAAAATTTGCTCTTATTCTGTAGGGATTGATAGTCTGAGAGTTGAACAATTTCCAGCCGTGTAGCCAATGCTCCACGTGGTATGGTTAGGAATTCAATAACTATTCACAATCACAGCTCACGCTGTGGGTTTGCTTAGTCCCTACGCAAACCTTTGCCCCCTCACTTGACCAATATTCGTGTGGTCTGAAGAGGATTTCCTCAGAAGTTTTTTTTTATTTGTAACAGTAGAAAGGGCTGTTCCATGACGCCAGATCATGTCTGTGCTCACGGGGGCAGGCCAATCACTTAAACTTTAAAGGGAATACAATTCTCTTAACCCCATAATTGAGAAATGCACATATTCAGAGTTATGTCATGTGTGTTTTCTGCCCTCTCTGCGGTCACCAAATGAAACGCACTCGTCATACCCATCCCTTAAGTGTCCACGGACCATTCCCACCTTCTCACAAGTGGACATTTTGTATCAAATCCTCATCCGCAAATATATCAATAGCACAGGAGTCCTCTTCATTTGGAAACTTTACAGTTCTATTGATTAAAAATAATGAATAGGTAGGTTCTCTCTCACTACCTAAGATCAACAACTAATGTTAGCCAGAGCGAGATAAGCTAAAATCTAACCGGGCAAGAGCAAATAAACACTCTCAAACTTTTTCAGCTTGTAGTTGACTGTCAAAATTGCACTGATAAATGATGGGGAATAGTAGCCTGCTCGTCCTTCTGCAGCTTACCAATCTATGTACCCACGTTGTGTTATGTGGGCTCAATGGCATTCCGCTATAGGATACCAGAAGTCCAGCCTTAGTGATGTCACTGCCTACGTCATTATCTTTTACTCATGAGACCAACACCATGCCGACTCAACACTAAAACTCTTGTTTATATAGCTATCTAAAAGCTTAGCAGTAAATGTCCAAGTTGATTTATAGTGGAATGTCTGACTAATCTCTTATCTCTTACACTCCCCTGCAGAGTTCTGTCTTCACAGTCACATATTTCTCAAAGTGGTCTCTTTATAAGAGGCAAAGAGACCAGAACACAACTGTGGAACAATACTAAACCTCTACAATGAATACATATATTGTTAATCTGTAGTCTGGGACCCTATAAATGTAAGGAGGGCGAGGTCGTGTAACCCCTACCCTTCTATAATACAACATAAGCATAATCAATTATTTAATACATCAAACATTTGGAACAGCCCCTATCATGACCCCTAGGTGAACCCCTTTCAGAGTACTTTAGGTACCATTTGGCAAACTCCAAGTGGGCTGTCATGTGCCTTTTACTGAGGAGTGGCTTCCGTCTGGCCACTCTACCATAAAGGCTTGATTGGTGGAGTGCTGCAGAGATTGTTGTCCTTCTGGAATGTCCCCGCATATTCACATAGGAACTCTGGAGCTCTGTCACCTCCCTGACCAAGGCCCTACTCCCCTGATTGCTCAGTTTAATGGAGTGGCTAGTTCTAGGAAGAGTCTTGGTGGTTCCAAACTTCTTCCATTTAAGAATGATGGAGGCCACTGTGTTCTTGTGGACCTTCAATGCTGCAGACATTTTTTGGTACCCTTCCACAGATACACTGTATGTGCCTCGACACAATCCTGTCTCTGAGCTCTACGGACAATTCCTTCAATCTTGGTATTTGCTCTGACATTCACTGTCAACTGTGGGACCTTATATGGACAGGTGTGTGCCTTTCCAACTCATGTCCAATCAACTGAATTTACCACAGGTGGACTCCAATCAAGTTGTAGAAACATCTCAAGGATGATCAATGGAAACAGGATGCACCTGAGCTCAATTTCGAGACTCATATTAAAGGGTTTGAATACCTAAATAAGGTACTTCTGTATTTGTTTTCTTTCTCTCACAAATGTCTTAAAACCCATTTTCACTTTGTCATGATGGGGTATTGTGTGTAGATTGATGAGGACGTTTTTTTATTTAACCCATTTTAGAACAAGGAACGCATCAAAATGTGGAAAAAGCCAAGGGGTCTGAATACTTTCCGACCGCACTGCAACTTATAAATTGCCTCAAGAGCTTAGTTCAACTGTTGTACGCCATCAGAACCCCAAATATGAAAATGTTTGTAATTGTTTCAACAGCTGATTGCCACTTTAAAGTATTTGAGTATATGCGAGTCAATCTGGGCACGCAGCCAGACACCTGCTGTGCTGTCTGTCTATTTTTCTAACCCTCTATCTCCTTACCCTACCTCGGCTATTCCTCTCTATCCTGCTATTAGCTTGTTAACCTGCCTGTCCCTGTCCTGCTGGACTGTTTGTCTCTCCATCTAACCCTTCCTTATCTCTTTGCTGTACTTCTCCTGTAATTTCCTCCCCTCCTTTCTTAGCTTGTTAACATTTCTGTCTAATCTACTGTATGTCCTGGATAGGTTCCTGCCACCTGAGCATGGTAGGATAGAGGGGTGTTTGCGGCCATGTTTGGTAAGGAGCTCTTAACACACTACTCTAAATGGCTCACAAGACAGTCTTGATGTTTACTTTCGGGAAAACACCCACACTCCAAGAACCACAGAATGTGAAAAAATTGCCATAATACAGTAGTTAAACCAATCACAGCTTTATTGATTTAATATGCAGATGAATCTGTCATAGGCCTACAAGTATTGTAGAGTTTGTGAAGACATTTCTCTACATAATGGAGGCCCGTGAGAGTACAATTCCCTACATATGGTGGTGCCCCATGTGAGGAGATAATCCCCTACAGCAGTGCTTCTTAACCTTTTCACGCCGTAAATTCCAAATATTTTTAATGGTCCCCCCCAGCGTGAGTTTTTTTTTAATGTGCTTTATGTCAGAATGCGCTCACTGTTCAAAAATGTGATTGTTATGCAACAGGACAGTTAACCTGCACTGCCCTCACACATGGCAATTATTTATAGGCTGTGTTTCAGTTCGTACATTTCAAATGAGCTAGAATAACTAGATGAGCCTGACAAACTTCTCTTGTCGATGAGAGCTCAAGCACTCCCCTGGTGTCTCCCCAGGTCAAGTATGCAGACATTTGTGCATCTCCAGTCAGAACAGAACCTTCCCAAACTCCCCTGCCCCTGGCACATCTTCCTGCTGGCGCCTGCATTGCCTTTCGTTGTTGTTTTCCTTACAAATAATTACTTTAGACATGGGTGAGTTCCTATCAAAGTAACTGCCTTATTACGTTATCATAATAGTTTCTGTACATTGTGTTGGGTCATTTCTACTGTAGTACACCGTATGTAGTTGTGTATGTAGCATCATGTATTCTGTGTGTATTCCTGTATAACTGCAGACACGCAAGGTACTCATTTCATAACCTGTGCTTATGTAGCTACACTCTTCTATTAGCTTTGTAAAACAATGCTAATGGCATCAGATAAGTATTTGCTTGTGTCGTGTCTTTTTAAGCTGCCCTGGTCTTACCATGAGCATGGCCTGTGGATTCATTTGGCCTGTTAAACCCTAAAAATAAATAAAAACACGATTGCGTTGAAAATATCCATTAACATAGCTCTCTGCTCTGTTCTGCCCCCTTGTGGAGCTCTTGTGGAGCTCTTCAGTTACTGCTTCTTAATGTTTCTTGTGTGGGGCCTATATCATTCATAATTGTGATGTTGTCAATGGAACTTATTAATTTTTATTTGCAATATTGTTTTAGTGCTTTATCTGTCACGCCCTGACCTTAGAGAGCTTTTTATGTCTCTATTTTGGTTTGGTCAGGGTGTGATTTGGGTGGGCATTCTATGTTCTTTTTTTCTGTTTTTTTGTATTTCTTTGTTTTGGCTGGGTATGGTTCTCAATCAGGGACAGCTGACTATCGTTGTCTCTGATTGGGAACCATACTTAGCTTTTAGCTTTTTCCCACCCATGTTTTGTGGGTAGTTGTTTTCTGTTTAGTGTTCTTCACCTGACAGGACTGTTTCGGTTTCATTTATTCACCTTGTTATTTTGTCTCAGTGTTCAGTCCAATAAAAGTCATGAACACTTACCACGCTGCGCTTTGGTCCGATTTCTCCTCATCCGACGACGACACCCGTTACATTATCCGGATATTGTATTCTAATGATTCATTGTTATGCTCTTCTTTTTTTTCTGTACTTTCAGAAATCACACACATAAACAGTACAGAACATTATTTGCCAACATCATGACTGGACATCTTTCTTGCGGCCAGTATTTGTATGCTAGCAGCATCCCACTGGGCATGGCGTTGAAATGACGTACTTGATGGAAAAAACAGCAAGAAAATACATATATGTAATGGTTGTCTATTTCATTACAGTTGTAGTAGTGGTTGAAGAACAAAAACGAGTTTTAGTAGAGGAAGAAAACTACAAGACTGACAACTGACATTTCATTTCAATATTCACATCGGGATTGAACCACAAACACTGCATTCCCACCCTTCACCCATAAAAGGCATAGTGTTGTGACAGGTCACCCGTCAAGTCAGTCGCTCAGTAATTGCTGCAGATGTGCTCAATAGTGCTTGAGCGTATGCTACTCCCCAAAGCATGGCGCAATACACAGGGGTGTGTCACAAGCTAAACACATGCATTTTGACAACTTCCTCTGCTTCCTGCTCCTGGTGCTGGACAGGCAGACGTTGCAGTGCCTCCATATGTGACTCGATTCAGGAAACTAGGCATGTGTCGCAGGTCACGACTTCACAGGAGAGGCGTTTTTTGGCAGAAATGCCTTTCTCGAACATGTGAACATTCATGTGCCTTAATATCAAACTTGTATGCCATCTGTAAATATTAATACAATTGTCAACTTTTTAGGGATAGGGGGCAGCCTTTTCACTTTGGATGAATTGCGTGCCCATAGTGAACTGCCTCCTACTCTGTCTCAGATGCTAATATATGCATAGTATTATTACTATTGGATAGAAAACACTCTGAAGTTTCTAAAACGGTTTGAATTATGTCTGTGAGTATAACAGAACTCAGCAGGCAAACTTCCAAACAGGAAGTGGAAATTCTGGGGCTGGTTGATTTTCAACTCATCGCTTATTCACATCCCAGTAAGATATGGATCTGTTCGCACTTCCTACGCCTTCCACTAGATGTCAACAGTCAGTAGAACATGGAATGATGCCTCTAGTTGTAACGGGATTCTTCCGTCGAAGGCGGACCAAAACGCAGCGTGGTAAATGTCCATGGTTTTAATAGGAAAACTCAACATGAACACCGTTGGCAGCTATTTGAGTCAGTGGTCTGGCAGAATGCCAGTTCCTGGTCAGGCACATTTCTCATGATATCGCCATGCGTTCCATTACTCTGTAGACAAAAACAAATGCTCCGGTTGGAACGTTATTGGATATATATGATAACAACATCCTGAAGATTGATTCTCTACTTAATTTGACCAGTTTATTCGACCTGGAATATAACTTTTTGAAGTTTTCGTCCGAGTTCGCCTGGACTGGCGCCAGCGTTTGGACATGTGAACTAAACGTGCTAGCAAAAGTAGTTAATTGGACACTAGTAATGGACATTATCGAACAAAACAACAATTTATTGCGGAACTAGGATTCCTGGCACTGCATTCTGATGAAAGATCATCAAAGGTAAGGGGATATTTATCATGTAATTTCGTATTTCTGTTGACTCCAACATGGCGGAGAAATGTTGTGTACCTTGGAGCGCCGTCTCAGATTATTGCATGGTATGCTTTTTCCGTAAAGTTAAAAAACAATCTGACACAGTGGTTGCATTAAGAACAAGTGTATCTTTAATCATATGTAAAACATTTATATTTCATCAAAGTTTATGATGAGTATTTCTGTTATATGACGAGGCTCTCTGTAATTACTCCGGATATTTTGGAGGCATTTCTGAACATGGCGCCAATGTAAACCGAGATTTGTGGATATAAATATGCACATTATCGAACAAAACATAAATGTATTGTGTAACATGATGTCCTATGAGTGTCATCTGATGAAGATTATCAAAGGTTAGTGATTAATTTTATCTCTACTTCTGCTTTTGTGACTCTATCTTTGGCTGGGAAAAATGTCTGTGTGTTTTGGGAGATTTGGTGGTGATCTAATATAAATTTATGTTGTGTTTTCGCTGAAAAACGTTTGAAAAATCGGACACGATGGGTAGATTAACAAGATGTTTATCTTTCATTTGCTGTATTGGACTTGTTAATGTGTGAAAGTTAAATATTTCACAAAAAAATTGTAATATCCTGCGCTGCCTTTTCAGCGGAATGTTGGGGGGGGGGGGGGGGGATTCCGCTAGCGGAACGTGTGTCCTAGGCAGGTTAAATTATGAGTTGGTTTAGCCACAGAAAAAGGCAGCAACCTTCCCGCTAGCCATGATTTGCTGAGATAATGAGTGGGCTGGACATGCCGGGAGATGGGTTTGGATTGGTCTGCGGTGTAGCATCTTGTGTCTATAAAATGAGCTGATCGTAATGCGTAGACAATCCTTTCTACTGCAGTTTTTTTGAAAGATATAACATTAGCCATGGAGAACTGGAAATATGTTGCTACTCTGAAATTATCAGGCGCTATCGACAAAGGTCCGTGGGAAAAAGATGTGATGGACTACTTTCTGGAGGACGATCGTGCCATGCTGACTCTCTCTGACTCTGAAAATGAATCAGACGATGAGGAAATCCCTGATTTAGGTAATAACATTTTCATTGAAGACGACATTGTAGAGTCTTCTGATGACAGTGACGGAGAAGAAACGGTGAAAATCAGTGTTGTTGTCACGGAAGAAGTTGACCGAGTTTTGAAATCAGTTTAATGTCCGGTAGAAGCAGAATATGATAAGGAGATGAATAGAATTTTGGCGTTTGATTGCAAATGCATAGGGAGTCGAAAAGGCTGTTGTATAAAACACATGTCTCCAGATTACATCTTCAAACTAAGGGCAACCATGGCATCGGTGACAGAGAGGGAGAAAGATCTGATGATTCTTATGGCAATGCACACTGTCAGTGTGAACCAGAGTGACTTGACACAACGGGTCAAAAAAGCTGATCAAACTATACGGAAATGACATAGAACGTCTTATTTAATAAAAGGGGTTGCAGTCTGCAACAGAATCTAACATTGAACCTATTTGCTTAACTTTATCTATGTCAATCGGTTTGTATTGCTAGTTAAAGCTTGCCAGCTGGAGTTCGATGTCTGGCTTGCTAACGTTACTCTATGGATTGGGATCTCAAGTTAACCCTTGCTGTTAGCAAAGTTAGCGGAGGTGAGATGGCTGGCTTGCTAGCTAACAATAACTTACATGTATGAAGCAGTGGTGGGCCGTCAGGGCCAGCAAGGCTTTCTCTGCTGGCCTAAACATCATCAGAAGATAATTAAAAAATATATATATTTTCCCACAAATATGTATGAAATTATTCCCCAGAGTAAGAGTTATACTCTTCATTTCATAGCTTTCCTCTTGGTTGCACTGCTTCCAGCCCCAGGTTGAGATTTGGAGGGCTGGTCTTTATGTTAGATCTTTTATCCATTCATATTCAGCCATCATGTGTTGCCAGGGGTCTAAAATCTGCCCTCAGGCCTTCAGAATCAACAGTGCGGGCGCTTGTAGCTTAAAGTGAATGGAAATTAAAATGTAGTGTCAACAAATCAGCTTTAGAGTTATTGTACGCCAGCTAGCAGGCGTAGTGCCTGCACGTCTTTTGATTGGATTTTGATTGGCAGGCCCTATATGGGCAGGTCTATGCAGAACCTCAGAACTAGGAAACTGAATTTGATAAACAGATTCATTTGCGTACTACTAGGCTGTTTTTTCAACCCACAATGGCGGAAGGAGAAGATATCGATTTGGTCGAGGATATAATTATAACGCCATTCTCAAGACAACATTTTCAAGAAAAGTTAGACATTGTCAGGAGAGGTCGACGCCGACGCTACAAAGCCTGTCACAGGCGGGAAAGGGGTTAGTTCGCCACTTTCAAAGTTCCAACTACGAGCGCTATCAATGGCTCACAGGCTCCGAGAAGCACTGCAAACTGTACTGCTGGGAATGCCTATTATTTGCAAGTGATCGATTTGGTGTTTGGAGCCACACTGGCTTTGCAAACTTGAGTTGTCTAACCAAGGCAGCAACGAGACACCAAAGTACGGCTGGGCACTTACAAGCAATGGTGCTTTTGAAAACTTTTGGGGACACCCGAGTGGATCTACAGCTCAACGAACAAGCGCGCAGGGCAACGAAGCTGCACAATGAAAAGGTATTGTACTCTTCCCCTGCAATTCTCTGAATAAAAATGTCAAATTCAAGGTGACGCAACGCCTGGTTATACTGCGTTTCTGTCTAAATGTATAGTGTCTAGAGCCATGGCATCATAATGATGGTAATAAGAGGTGGATTAATTCGGGTGGGACTGTTCAGGACTTCACTGAAGGCCCAGGCCCCAGGCACGCCACTGGTATGAAGTGTGTGTAACGTCAGTATCTGGAATTTGTTTTTCAGCATCAGTAGGACATGCCTGACTCTCCTCCACCAGTCATACAAGGAGAATGGTCTAATGCCTCCCATCAAAAAGAAGGCTGACTTGGTGGAAAGCTATGGCTGGCAAAAACACCTGACTCCATACTTCAGGCTGCTGTCACAGGTCTAGCAGTATCAGCACTTCAGGTGAATATCATTTTCATTGCATTGTATGAGGTTATTCTTCTTATCTAAACTTGGGAGATGAATTTATGTTGTGCAAGGTTGTAATGTCTTTATTTGTTATTTCCTGTTTTCCAGCTTCGATGCTCTGGAGCCTGGCTCTGGAGCCTGAGTGTTCGGACTCAATCGGGACCAGGTATCAGCTGCTGCTCAAAGCTGACATCCTTCCACCCATAAAAGCACCACCTGGACTGGACACAGCTAGACAAACAAATATTTTTAAGAAGATCAGGGAGTTTTGCGACTAAGAGTCTATGGACATCACATGCCCTGCACCAATGTCAAGGACAGGACAGAATCATGCTCTCCGTATATAGATTCCCTTGTCCATGTGTGGTTCAGATGGACCAGTCATCGGCACTATATGCAGTGCCTCTTTTCAAATGACTCTCTCAAATGACTCTCTCAAATGACTCTCTCATGCTGCTACTATTTTTTAGGTGGACCCTGTGTAGGCTCCAATGTCCTGTATTCACATCACCTTGTGGAGGGAATGTATTGACGGAACGCCAGTCTACCCTGCCCTAAAACCAGGGACTCATCAATACATAGGTCCTTGTATGGCACAAAGACCTGACAAAATGCTGATGTCTGGCTAGTAAGAATAGGTCTTATTTTCTGTAAGGGATAATTTAGGTTGGCAGTGACATTGTTGATGGAACGCAGGCATCGCCGCAGAACTAAAAACAGTCTTGGGAAAAGAGAGTGGCAAAGAAGGGAGTTGCCGACATAGGATCTGTGCTCCAGTATTCCCCTAGGGAGATCATCTTCACTATTCCCCTGAGAAAGACTGTCAGCAGGAAGGTATACATTTCACTAATTGTGGTTGTCACCCATTTAGCGAGCTTCCCTCTCACTCCTGTCTCTTTCTTCTCCTGTATTTCCAAGGCATAGCAATTGATCTCCTCCACTATCTCCCACCAGCTCCTATGTCAGAAACAGCTTGAAGCACTCTGATTCAGAGGAAGATGGAAAGGGTCTTTGCAATCCAGACGGGAACTCATCAAAACCAACAGCAGAGCCAGGAGGGGTGAAATGGCTGGTAGACTTCCAGCAACCGCAGACCTCTCGTACTTCACCCACTATTGAGTACTCTTGTACTTCACCACCAGCATTTTCTAAGGGGCCTGGGACTTCGTCGGTGGGCAAGCGGTCCTCAGTTTCAGGGTTCTCAATGACCACAAGGTTGGGTGGCAGCTGCACACGGTCACTGTCAGAATCTGATTCCTCACTTTCATACTCAGACTCATTGTCAGAATTGACAAAAACTCCAGATTTTCTGCATTTATGAGTTGTCTACTTTTGAAAGTAATTTCTAATCAATCAATCAATCAATCAATCAAATGTATTTATAAAGCACTTTTTACATCAGCAGATGCCAGAAAGTGCTATACAGAAACCCAGCCTAAAGCCCCAAACCGCAAGCAATACAGATGCAGAAGCATGGTGGCTAGGAAAAACTCCTTAGAAAGGCAGGAACCTAGGAAGAAACCTAGAGAGGAACCAGGCTCTGAGGGGTGGCCAATCCTCTTCTGGATGTGCTGGGTGGAGATTATAACAGTACATGGCCAAGATGCTACAGCTTTGCCCACTAGCTACATACACAAACAATTACACTGATTGGCTCCAAGTGAGAGTCAGAGGTTACATGATTGATTGCTGGCACACGCCATTTGTATCAATAAATCATTATCAGAAAATGGTTTGTGTAATAATAATTTATTTATTTAATATTTTATTCACATTTTCAAGTACTGATGACAAATCATGCAGTCCCATTCTTGCAATAGATTGTAATGGACAAACATGACGTGTGAAATTATTTTTTGATTGCCAGCTATGTGTGGAGCCATGTTAGTTGACATCATACAGTGCATTATGGGTGTCATGTAAACATCTGTCAGACCAAAGATCTTATAACAAAACGAAGTGAAAGGATGGTTCACTTGTTTTTCTGAGTGAACTTCCAAAAGAGAATGATGGGAAGTGAATGATGGTAGACGACACACCCTTCCACGTGCATACTGCAAACAGAGCCAACTCATCTTGTCACCTTTTCATATTTTTGGTTGACTCGGAAAAAACAAAAATGACTGCGCGCACGAGCTTAGACTTTAAGAAAGTATTTTACTCAATTATTTCCATCACTGGTGAGCTGACCTGTGATGTGATGAATTGTAAATAGTCATTGCTATCAGCTACTTCATATTATGGTTTCTGTCAGCCGAGAGTTAGCTAAATATGACCGCCTGCGTTAGCTCACTCTTTCCTCAGTGCTAGGACTAATGTAGCCTACATTTTCTGATTACGATGGGAACTGTTGCTATTTTGGTGAATGTCTGAAAATAACATTGTAAAGACTCTGTTTGTGCAAATTGTTTCCGTGAAAAAACAGTGTAGCCAGCTCAAACGCTGACTGTTGCATCAATTGTAACTAGTGCTCTAATCACACCCGTTTGAACGTACATTAACTGATGAGTTAATCATTTAAATCAGCTGTGTAGTGCTAGGGCAAACACAAAAATATGCACCCCTTTGTGATCAGGACCAGGATTAAGAGACTCTGACCTACAGTTTTGATAAAGAAAATGTGCCTGCAAATGTTGCCAACCAGTGATATTCGTTTCTTACATCAACTCGTCTTCCATTACAAAGACGCACAATTCAGTTCCAAAGCTACGTCTATGTCTCTCCCTAAAACAAAAACAGAGCTACACTGTGGGCCTATACCACAGAGACACAACAGCCACAAACCACTGAGGGGACACCCACCAAGTACTAGGAGATACTATTTGGAAGACGTCGCAAACATATAACAAAGACTGGTCTAGTTAATAGTCTCTTTTTAACAGTAGTCTCTTGTTAGCGGTATGGTATGCTACAGATAAAGTCTACACCTGTGGTCACCAACCCTTGGCCTCAATTCCTTGATTAGCAGAATCAGGTGTGCTAGCGCTGCCCTGGAACAAAACTCTGCTGACCCAGGGTTTTCTCCCACTGGTCTACCTGGGGTTTGTAAGGAGTCTAACAACAGTTTGAGGACACATAGGGGGACTTCTGTAAGGGTGAGGGTGCTAGGACTTACCTGAGGATCTTAACAGTGGCCCGTCATCCCAGAAGCGGTGAGAGTGTGTAGGACAGCACTCGCTGCTTCGCTGAAAGGGTGAGGCTGGGATTAGCCTGCAGAACCCGCAGAAACCTAGAGAACTTTTCTCAGGAAGCAGAGAAGACCCAAAGGGTCAAAACAAGGGCCTGAATGAAGAACTGAAGATCAATGTTCGACGAGACAACCTTTCTCCTGTCAAATAATATTTATTACCTTGAGAACCTTAGAGAACCCAGAACCAAGAACCTGTATTCCGGATCCCATAACCAATCCAACAGAACCAGTGAAGCTGGAGAAGCCCACTTAGGCTTTAATATTATTGATTGTATGTATTCTGATATGCTATTTGGGGGGAAGAAAACTATGAAATCATTACACACTTTCGCAGGCCTCTGGTGTTGACAGGTGAACTGACCCAACGACTCGGTATCGTCACTGAGTCAGAATGATTATCACATTCCTGTCCAACCCCCTCTCTCTATTCTTTGTTTACCCCTTGCCCATCCACACTCTTATCCATCACTTTCTCTCTATCTACCTCTGTTTGTCCTTACTTTCTTTGATTCAGTCATTGACTGTGAATGCAAGAACCGCGAAAGCCTAACATTTTCTCACCTAGCTTATGATAAAATCTTGAAGCAAAAGAGTGCACTTTCTTTGCCCCTCCCCCTGCAATGTGTCACTTCCAATCATAGCGTTAGCAGGATGATGGAATGGTCAGCGTAAAAAAACAACAACAACCTGTCATCCGCTCAACGAACCCTGACACTGAGTTTACACCACTTCCTGTGTCGTAAGACCCTGTTTACGCCAACACACAGCCAATCATTACAGGGTGAGAGAGCAAGAGCGAGAGAGAAAGAGAGAGAGAGAGAGAGAGAGAGAGAAAGAGATAGGGTACGTGCGGGGTGTGTGGGATTGCAGGGGATATATATTATGGTGTTTTGTGGTAAGGGGTTGGGGTAGGTATTCTGCATGGTTACATTTGGCCAGTTCCTGCTACAGTCCATAACATTTGATTTTGTGTGTGACTTTGTAATAACCTATTTGAGTTTCAGTTAACTAAGATATAGATCTTCGTGCCAACTGGGATAGAACCTATGCTACAGGTGTATGACAGTGCCAGGTATAGACTACAGCACAGGTGTATCTCTCTATCTCAGGTAACTGTGGGGACAGGGCCAAAGTTGTTAATATGGTCCGAAGAGGATTAGTCACATCCAGCATCCAGCGAAAGAGCGGATAGAGTCTTCTGTGCCTGAGCTCCCTTGACACTGACTGTACACACACACACACACACACACACACACACACAAACACACACACACACACACACACACACACACACACACACACACACACACACACACACACACACACACACACACAGTGATCGATCCCATAAGGAGAGAAAGTCGATAATCCAACTGGGTTTTACCGTTTTTTAAATCGCTTTGGTACTATTTTCACAAGTACGTGGGGAATTTTCTAAACTCTTAGTTCAAAACTAAAAACAGGTAACACTTGTTACCGCAGATGGTCATACATGCAAAACCTTTAATTTGCATTCATTTTGTTTGTAGACATCTTTCACCACTCAACCACTGATCCAAAATGAGTACATTGGTTTAATCACCAAAACACAACATAATGATATCTTCTCAATTTAGTTATTTTAACAACCAATTAATAGCAAAAAACGCAAGTTACTGTATTTGCCCTTTGAATATAGTATGCTACAGTACTGTAAATTACAGTACATTACACCGTTTTCACATAGGCAATACAGTTGCACTACCCATTAAAATGTCTATAATTTCTATCCCATGTGATCACTGAAGACATCTTTCACAATGGAATCAAATCAAATAAATGAAAGAAACTATGTTTAGCAGGCACTCGTTTGCATCAAGCCTGTCTTGAGCATTTAGCCATAGGTTCTCATCGAAATCGCAATAAATATCCTCATTGCACCTGGGGAAAAAAACTATTTCGGCATGGTGAATCCAAGCCTGACATAGGTCTGGGTTGAAATCATTTCATGCCTCATCCATGGCCTGAAGGAGGGTGGTACACTCATGGGGATGGCAATCGTATATCTTCCACCTGTATTCATTTTTTGATGTTTACTGTAAAGGGGATGCATTTCTTCTTTGTTCTGGACTTTCTGAGTTGGTTATGTATTGGTATTTTGTATTGAGCTAGAACTTTTGTACTTTACAGACATTCATTTTCATTGTGTAGTTCTCAAAATCTGCAGTAGACAAACCAGTTTACATGTTAAATATATAGGTTCACCAAACGTTTAAGCTGTCATAAATTAAGAGTCAAGTCAAACTAAAATGTTTTTTTAACAAAAGAGAAGAGAATCATGTAAAAAAAAAATCAAAAACGTTGAGGAAGAGTAGGATGAGATGGATGAGAAGGAAGAGCAGGCTAGGGCTCGTGACCTGCTATGACCTCTGCAGGAAGGATGTGCCCAAAGATTATCTATTATATGGCAAGATAGCCGAGTGACCTCTCTAACAATGGAAATACATGTCCTCAATGATCGAAGGCAGATAAGAGTAAATGGGACCATTCTAGCCAATGAGAAGGCAGATATGCATTTCAACAACAGGCAGAACTAAATAGTTTTTTCTCAAAGTTGCCAGAATGCCACGTGCATCCACTTAAATCAGTACATTTGTAACAGCCTAAGCATTACAAAACTTATATTCGATAAATTAAGCCTCATGTATTTCGACACACTCTCATAGACCTCCAGACAAAAAAGGCTAATCTCAGGCAGACAGATTTTGGGCGGAGTAAGTCCTCTCGCTTCGCCTCTTCCTCTCTGATTTGACCAGATAATATCTATCACATGATTGGATGAGGAGAGGAGCAACGCAACCAACTAGGACAGAGACACGAAGAGAATAGAATAGCAGAGAAGAGAAGAGGGAGAGATGAGAACACAAGAACAAGAGAGGAGAGGAGAAAAAGAGAAGAGTGGGGAAGAGTTAGAAGATGGCAGGGGTTAGAAAAAAAGACAAGTAAGACATAGAGATTTCAAAGCAATAGATTCTATTCAGACAGAAACTGATCAGAAACTGATCAGAAATTGCAATCATATGAGCTGTGGACTACTGTCAAGGTACAGTGGGGCAAAAAAGTATTTAGTCAGCCACCAATTGTGCAAGTTCTCCCACTTAAAAAGATGAGGCCTGTAATTTTCATCATAGGTACACTTCAACTATGACAGACAAAATGAGAAAAAAAATCCAGAAAATCACATTGTAGGATTTTAAATGAATTAATTTGCAAATTATGGTGGAAAATAAGTATTTGGTCAATAACAAACGTTTCTCAATACTTTGTTATATACCCTTTGTTGGCAATGACAGAGGTCAAACGTTTTCAGTAAGTCTTCACACACTGTTGCTGGTATTTTGGCCCATTCCTCCATACAGATCTCCTCATGCAGAAATCCCTCCAAAGATTTTCTATGGGGTTGAGATCTGGAGACTGGCTAGGCCACTCCAGGACCTTGAAATGCTTCTTACGAAGCCACTCCTTCATTTCCCGGGCGGTGTGTTTGGGATGATTGTCATGCTGAAAGACCCAGCCATGTTTCATCTTCAATGCCCTTGCTGATGGAAGGAGGTTTTCACTCAAAATCTCACGATACATGGCCCCATTCATTCTTTCCTTTACACGGATCAGTCGTCCTGGTCCCTTTGCAGAAAAACAGCCCCAAAGCATGATGTTTCCACCCCCATGCTTCACAGTAGGTATGGTGTTCTTTGGGTTCAACTCAGCATTCTTCGTCCTCCAAACACGACGAGTTGAGTTTTTACCAAAAAGTTATATTTTGGTTTCATCTGAACATATGACATTCTCCCAATCTTCTTCTGGATCATCCAAATGCTCTCTAGCAAACTTCAGACGGGCCTGGACATGTACTGGCTTAAGCAGGGGGACATGTCTGGCACTGCAGGATTTGAGTCCCTGGCGGCGTAGTGTGTTACTGATGGTAGGCTTTGTTACTTTGGTCCCAGCTCTCTGCAGGTCATTCACTAGGTCCCCCCGTGTGGTTCTGGGATTTTTGCTCACCGTTCTTGTGATCATTTTGACCCCACGGGGTGAGATCTTGCGTGGAGCCCCAGTTCGAGGGAGATCATCAGTGGTCTTGTATGTCTTCAATTTCCTAATAATTGCTCCCACAGTTGATTTCTTCAAACCAAGCTGCTTACCTATTGCAGATTCAGTCTTCCCAGCCTGGTGCAGGTCTACAATTTTGTTTCTGGTGTCCTTTGATAGCTCTTTGGTCTTGGCCATAGTGGAGTTTGAAGTGTGACTGTTTGAGGTTGAGGACAGCTGTCTTTTATACTGATAACAAGTTCAAACAGGTGCCATTAATACAGGTAATGAGTGGAGGACAGAGGAGCCTCTTAAAGAAGAAGTTACAGGTCTGTGAGAGCCAGAAATCTTGCTTGTTTGTAGGTGACCAAATACTTATTTTCCACCATAATTTGCAAATAAATTCATAAAAAATCCTACAATGTGATTTTCTAGATTTTTTTTCTCTCATTTTGTCTGTCATATTTGAAGTGTACATATGGTGAAAATTACAGGCCTCTCTCCCCTCTCTCGTTTTTTGCCCCACTGTAAATGATGGTACAATGTAGAAGTTGTTTTAATGGTGAGCATCCACCAATAGGTGGCGACAGACTCCTACTGTTCACTTCTTTTGGCACACACACACACACACACACACACACACACACACACACACACACACACACACACACACACACACACACAGAGAAAACTACAGTCGACTGACAGGCGTGAGATTCAGCATCTTCCGATATGACTATTGATGGTGAATATTACTATGTGTTTCCTTCTCTGAATAATTTATCCCCTGCATCTCCCTTACTGTTACACTTCTCTTCTCTTAGTTTTTTCCTTTGGCCTTTCACCTCCTCCTCCCTCTCTTTCCCTACTCCCCATCCTCCTCTTCCTTCTCAAGAGTATCTCTCGATCCTCTCCCTCCATAAAATAACTGTGCTGCTGTTGCTTTTCAGACCTTGATTCTCTCCCTACCTTTCCACTTTCTCGCATCCTGTCATTTTCTCTCCCCCCCCCCCCCCCCCCCCCCCGTAACCGCCACAGCTCAATGCGTGCAACACCTCAACACCTCTCAGATTTCTGCACTTTTCCCCTCTTATCCCCCTCTCCCTCCTCTCCCTCCATCTCTCATTCGTATTCTCCTCTACCCCATGTCGCCCAGCCATAGAGGCGTGATGGAGTACAAGGAACAATCTATCTTTAATGGAACAATTATCCATCAGTGGAAGAGAGATAGGAAGACACAGGGTCCAAATATAGTTCCACATCCAGACTAGTTCCATGTTAAGCTTGATGAAATCACTGAGGGAGAAGAGGAGAAGAAAAACAGAACATGTGGTTGATAAGGCCAGAGTGTTATGATCCTGCAGTGAAAATGTCCACGTCACAACATGTGACATGTTGTTATGCCTGGTCCTTGAATGTCTGTATGTAGTATAAGAGGTTCTACTGAGGGCATGGGTTCTACTGAGGGCATGGGTTCTACTGAGGGCATGGGTTCCACTGAGGGCATGGGTTTGAGACAATAGGTCTTCTTTCTATGGAAAATAGAGAGAGAGACTGGGAGAGGGAGATAAAGGGAGAGAGAGGGAGAGAGAGAGAGAGGGGAGGGGAGGGGAGGAAGAGGAAGAGGAAGAGGAAGAGGAAGAGGAAGAGGAAGAGGAAGAGGAAGAGGAAGAGGAAGAGAATGAGAATGAGAATGAGAAACAATAAAGGAATGAGAAATACAGACAATGACCAAAATAAGTTGTCGAGAATGGGGTTTGATTCCCCTTGGAAAGAGAAGACTTGGTACATCCAAATGAGCAATCTACACACCGAGCCTGATCTGTACCATAAGAACCCTTGTGATCACACAGTGGTGAAATAGAAAAGAGAGTGGTAGGAAGTGAAAGCGGAGAAAAAGAGGAGGAGAGCAGGAGGGGATTGTTGAGTGATAAAGTTATCTCCCAGTAATGGGAATTCCTTTGGCAAATTAGCCTAGCGATAATGAACAAGCTTCAGAAACAGTAATAGGGCTTTAATGAAAGAGGGAGTTAGAAACAGGCCGTGCTAACACCAGAACATAGAGTTAATGCACTACTCATCTTATCCTCATTACTGACTGTTTAGAAGCCCATTTAGACCTGAACATGAGAATTCAAGTAAGTTGATCAAACGCTTAATGAATCAACCACATTTATTTGTAGGCTATAGACTATTTCCTTACAAATAGCGTCTGACAAAACATCGGCATTAATACTAAAAGCAAATCAATGCAGCAAGGAAAGGTAGAAAGGTCAGGTAGAAAAACCACAACCTAGCAGCTATGCAGATTAACAACTTGTAGTAGTTGAAAAAAAACAAACATCTCAAAGTGAACGTAGAGTTAGGAACGTGGAGATGGTTAAAGTTATAGACCACTCGGCTACAGAGCAGCGGTTCAATGGTGTCCATTCAATCCAGTGCTCTCATTCATGGATTCAACACTTAATGTTTAGCAGCTGTCAGTGTAATCATCAGTCTCTGTCCCAATCCTGGCCTTACCTGGCCTGAGACAATTTCTATTAAACAACACTCTCCAAAGGAGTCTGATTAAACCAGCCAGGGAAATACATCTCAGCCAGCAACGCAAAGCAAAGCAGGGCCATCCATCAGCATCACAGATGTAATAGCTACATCGCCTCTCTGTCTACCTCATAACACCTTCGTCTCCCCCATTTCCTAAAAATCTTTCACCCCGCTACATCCACCTATCCTTCCCTCCATCCTTCCATCTCTGATTATCTGGCCACACAGCCCACATGAAAAAAATTATACTATAACTATAACTTATACTATAATATAAAAAGGCATTGTTAAATAATATTAAAATGTGACACTTAATTCATGGGTCGTATGGCAAATACAGCCATTAAAAACTATAGTATTCACTGTAGGGTTTTTGCAGACTTTATTTTAGTATTCACCGTAGTGTTTTTGCTGACTAAAGTCTGTAGAAACACTACAATGAATACTGTAGTATTTACTCTAGTTTTGTGGACATGACAGTAGTATAATGTAGTATTTAAAGTTTACTATAGTATAAATATTGTAGTATGAAAAAAACCTGTAGTGTACTATAGTAATTACCGTAGTGTTTTTGAGGACTGTAGTATACTGTATTTACTGTAGTGTTTTTGCTGATATTACTGTAGTATTTACTATAGCATTTTTGTTTTATTATCTTTGACATCGCAGTGGGGGCTTAGTCCTTGAGAAAGGTCTGTTCTTGGGCACAGTGCAACACGGAGTTCCTGGATACAGCCCTTAGCCGTGGTATATTGGCCACATACCACAAACCCCAGAGGTGCCTTGTTGCTATTATAAACTGGTTACCAACGTATCTAATTAGAACAGTAAAAAGAAATGTTTTGTCAAACGGTCTGATATACCACGGCTGTCAGCAAATCAGCATTCAGGGCTTGAACCAATCAGTTTACAATGTTGTATTTACTATATTATTCTACAGTATACTATACCACTCTATAGTAAGTACCAGGGGTTGGAACCAAAATTATTTTCCAATCGTTTCGTTCTGAACAGAACCATTATTTGTTTTTATTCCATTCCACTGCTCTGACCAGCCAAATAAAGTTCTGACCTGTTTGTTTCTGTTCCTTTTTAAACCTCTGAAATCGGTTTTCAATCCCTGGTAAGAACTATACATGAACGAGATATACTGTATTACAGTGTGCAGTATAGTATTCTACAATATACTACAGTTTACTACAGAATTCCATAGTAAGTGCTGTAGTATTCTATAGTAAACTGTAGTATTATTTCATGTGGGAGTTAGATGTCAGGAGAGATGGAGCGAGGGATTGGGTGGAAGGCAGGATAGATAGACAGGGAAGATCTGGAGGGAAGTGTGTTTGAGTTAGGTAATGAGATGAATGAGAGTTGGCAGGCAGTCGGCGTTGGCACCAGGCTGGAGAGATTGGCGCCTCAATCTCCGTGGCTCTAATGAGTGAAGTGCGCTAAAACCAAACAAGGCCCAGGCGCCCACTTTGGCTCCAACAATGTGAATAACTAACCAGGGCTTTATCCTAGAACACTGCCTTAGATGTTCTACAGCATTCTAAATGACTCAAGGTCTGTTCTATAACATTCTTGAATGCTGAGGTTCATTCAAGACCATTTTAATTGACTGGGCTATATTCTAGACAACTGCCATGTCCCTGAATGTTCTACAGTATTCTATATTACCAGAGGTCTATTCTAGAACATTGTTAAAACTCTGAAGAGATTCATTCCAGAATGTTCTTAATGACCAGAGGTGTATTCTAGAACACTCCAAATATCCAACTATTAATTTAGGACTCAATCTTTGAGTTATTGTCTCTGAGTACAATATTGTGATGATTTACTGTACAAGAGAGCTGGAAGGTGCAGTGAGCAAGAGAGAGAGAGAGAGAGAGAGAGAGAGAGGTGGGGGGAGAGAGAGAGAGAGAGAGAGAGAGAGAGAGAGAGAGAGAGAGAGAGAGAGAGAAAGGAAGGAAGAGGGATAGGAAGATAGAGGGGTGAGCTGATTGATAGGAGAGAGAGCTGATTGCTCTAGGACAGGGACCCCAGGCTGTTGTTTGCCACTGGGAGGCATCCCCTCTCATCCCTCCATCAACCCCATACTCACCTATCTATAGCCTGAGGCCCAAATTCTTCCACTCATTCAAACTCAGACTATGCAGACACACACATTTGCACGCACGCACACACAACACTCAACATTTCTGATATCAAGACAATTAACATTCCTCCTTCCCATCAAAATTCAACATATTCCCCGCCAGACCCTTAGATACCTGCCTTGCCATGGCAACATCAGAACCCATCAGAGGGTAATGATATGACCCAGTGGGTTCTGGGATTGTCTGAAGGACTCAGATCAGCAGGGCTTTCTGATGACACGCTGCAGGCCAAAACGATCCGTGTTCATCACAGAGTGGTCATGGGTATTTTACTAATGTCCTTGCCAGACGTTTATTAACATCATTGTTTTATTCACAGGTTGTGGTGGTTTAGTTTTGTTCAATTAGGTTCTTGTTTTGAAACTTTAAGATAGTAGGTTGTAGGCCCAGAATGACCTCACTCCCGGTCTAATGAATTGAATGACATCATACACCCATGGAGAGATGATGAACAAATGGATTCTGATCTAATTTCATACTACCTCTAGTCAGTAGGCACAGACAGATTAGATAATAGTTCAATGGTTGGTTCATATCTCTCTCCTGCTTCGCTAGGAACATGCACGCATGCACGCACGCACTCACGCATGCACTCACGCACACACGCCCACACGCCAATGCATGCATGTACGCACACACACTACAAACGGACAAAGGTTTGTGTGGGAAATGAACAAAACACATCGTTTCACATTAATGTACTTTCATTGACCCATGATCAATTTACGCACTGCTCTATAGTACAGTTTTGACATATCAGATCCACATCCTATATTTTCATCCATTTCTAAAATAAGATTTACATGACTCGACCCAAGCCATCTTTAACCCCATCTCCTTACGTTACCTACACATTTCTCTCTCTCTCTCTCTCTGTACATCTCTACTGTAAGTTGCTCTGGATAAGAACGTCTGCTAAATGGCTAGAATGTCACGTAAATCTCTCTCACTCAAACACTCTCTCTCTAGACCTGTCTCTGCTCTTGACAATTTCTCTCTCTCTCTCTTCTACCTTCTCGCTATCTAATCTTGCCCCCCCCCCCTTCGTCATATCTACCTCCCCCCACCTTTCCCTTTCTCCATCCTCTCTCCATTTCTATCTCTCTCAGTGTAAATTAGATCAGTGCCCAGCGGTGTTATTCCATATCTTCCATTTCCTGCATGTCAGATTACACATCACCTCTGGGCCATCTCCCACTTAACTCCTAACCTCTCTCTCTCTCGCGCGCGCGATCTCTCTCTCCTTCCATGGCTAATCTGCCATTAGCTAAGCCCATTCAGTAATAACTGCTGGTTAGAGTGAGTAATGGTAAATCAGTTTCTGCTACGCATGAGCGTAAAGCCGTAACAGCGAAAGGTTATTGAGTTTGACATGATATACACTCACTCACTGACTCACTCACTGACTCACTCACTGACTCACTCACTGACTCACTCACTGACTCACTCACTGACTCACTCACTCTTTTCTTTCAGTTTGTATGTCTGTCTGTCAGTCAGTCTCTTTCACTATCCTATTCACACAGTCCTGTTTCTGTTTCCCTCTCCACGTCTCCCCTTCTCTCACTCAAGCCACTTGTTTTGTCAAATTTTCACTACTTCTGTCACGTCCTGACCTTAGAGAGCCGTTTTATTTCTCTATTTGGTTAGGTCAGGGTGTGATGTGGGGTGGGGATTCTATGTTTTGTTTTCTATGTTTCTTTATCTCTATGTTTTGGCCAGGTATGGTTCTCAATCAGGGACAGCTGTCTATCGTTGTCTCTGATTGGGAATCATACTTAGGTAGCCCTTTTTCCCTCCTTTCAGTGTGGGTAGTTGACTTTTGTTAGTGGCACTTAGCCCTGTAAGCTTCACGGTTGTTTCTTTGTTTGTTGGCGACATTTTAAATAAAAGGAAAATGTACGCTCACCACGCTGCACTTTGGTCCACTTCTTTCGACGGCCGTGACAACTTCTCTCTATTTTTGTTTATTTTTATCTTTCTCTATCCCCTTCTGCTTTTCTCTCACTTTTCCTCTCTCTCTGCAGTTGAGCTGTATTGATGTACAAGTGAGGTCGATGTGGAGGCGTGGTGGGGAGGGACACAGTGCTGGTAGAGTGATGTTGTATTAATGCTTAAAAAATAGGATGTGAATAAGATGATATCTGACGCTGTGATGATCCATGTCTTTGGCCTTCATTAAACACATGCAAAACACCTCATATCATTCTACTTATGGGGATCGACTGATCTAACGTGATTGGATAAATGTAATTGTGAGAATCCTGACCTCACCAATCTCAATTATGTTAGATGAAAGATCATTTCAAAGGAGGAGATAGTATTTGGGATATTATTACCATTTTCTCAATGGAGTAATTCACAAAAGAATCACTGTTGTGAAGCACAGACTAGCTGGACATGGACTGATTTGAAACTCATCTTCAGTCATATCCACTCTCTCCTTGTCCTTCACTTCCTCTTAAGGTGTCAGGATACATAGGTTTGGGTAGACGAAGTGAACTTCTGCACTCGCATACTCCCTAAAGACCTTTGCTTGAAAAACTTGAAACAAAAGGGGCAATATTACTGTTTTTTGTCTCTCTTGAGCCATCATAGCAACAACATAGCCAGAACACTTCTTCAAAATAGTCTGAATTAATCTAAGATAAATCAAGAAATCTTTAATCAGGAGGTCTTAGTCGGGCAATTGTACATCTAACTAAGATATTTGGTGCAGTATAAGTGAAAAAATGAGCATAAAAACGAGTTGTTGCTCATTAAATGACAAAAAACACTTAATTGAAGAACTCTTGACAAACCACCAACGTAGGGGTGTAGACTTCGGCTGCCGAACTTTGACTTGCCTCAAGAAAAAAGGTTGTGTGAGGGAACAGTGGAATGCCGAAAGCTGCCGAACACCAAAACAAACAAAAAATGTCACAAAATGTTGTCATAATATATGCGTAAACTGTTTCAACTGGGAAGCATACGGTACAATTTATACCTCCTCTTCCTCCCTCTCTACCACACCCTAACATGTTGCATGTCGTAACGTGTAAAACTTTGTAATCTGAGTTAATCCAGTGTTGTGTTTAGGGTATTTAGGGTAACCCACTCAGGTGACGCACCCCTCCCAGGGACGGTATGAGATGCAGTGCCTTGGACCGGTGCGCCACTCGGGAGCCCCTTTAATTGCCCTGATGACATAGTCATTTCGGCTTTGACAACAGTTGATCAATTAGATATGGGAATGCGCTACCGAAATCCATGAGTCATTCTCAGTATGCGAGAATACACAGCTTTATAGTATGTGAATTTTCGAAAATCAAGAATGTTTTAAATGCCACAATGTTACACTCATTTGGTCTTTTCATCTAGTAGAATTCACTGCACACTTCACAGGAATTTCACAGGCACAATGCATTGGAAGAGGGGGGCTGCAAGTCTAGACAGCTACAGTTGAAGTCGGAGGTTTACATACACCTAAAGCAAGTACTCTGTTTTTCACAATTCCTGACATTTAATCCTAGTAAATATTCCCTGTTTTAGGTCAGTTAGGATCCCCACTTTATCTTACGAATGTGAAATGTCAGAATAACAGTATCTATTTTGTGAAGTGCACCAGCCCCTCCTGCAGCTAAGCACCCCCACAACATGATGCTGCCATCCCCGTGCTTCATCGTTGGGGTGGTGTTCTTTGGCTTGCAAGCCTCCCCCTTTTTCCTCCAAACATAACGATGGTAATTATGGCCAAACAGTTCTATTTTTGCTTCATTAGACCATAGGAAATTTCTCCAAAAAGTACGATCCTTGTCCCCATGTGCAGTTGCAAACCGTAGCCTGGCTTTTTTATGCCAGTTTTGGAGCAGTGGCTTCTTCTTTGCTGAGCGGCCTTTCAGGTTATGTCGATATAGGACTCGTTTTGCTGTGGATATAGATACTTTGTACACATTTCCTCCAGCATTTTCTCAAGGTCCTTTGCTGTTGTTCTGGGATTGATTTGCACTTTTCGCACCAAAGTACTCTCACCTCTAGGAGACAGAACGAGTCTCCTTCCTGAGTGGTGTGACAGCTGCATGGTCCCATGGTGCTTATACTTGTGTACTATTGTTTGTACAGAAGAACGTGGTACCTTCAGGCATTTGGAAATTGCTCCCTATGGATGAACCAGACTTGTGGAGCTCTACAATTTTTTTTCTGAGGTCTTTGCTGATTTCTTCAGATTTTCCCTTGATGTCAAGCAAAGAGACACTGAGTTTGAAGGTAGGCCTTGAAATACATCTACAGGTACACCTCCAATTAACTCAAATTATGTAAATTAGCCCATCAGAAGCTTCTAAAGCCATGACATAATTTTCTGGAATTTTGCAAGCTGTTTAAAGGCACAGTCAACTTAGTGTATGTAAACTTCTGACCCACTGGAATTGTGATACAGTGAATTCTAAGTGAAATAATCTTTTTGTAAACAATTGTTGGAAAAATGACTTGTGTCATGCACAAAGTACATGTCCTAACCGACTTGCCAAAACTGTAGTTTGTTAACAAGAAATGTGTGGAGTGGTTGAAAAACAAGTAATGACTCCAACCTAAGTGTATGTAAACTTTCGACTTCAACTGTAGATCTCTTCAAGTAAACAACCAAAACAACTTGGAATATGGCAAATATCGAAGCTTCTGTGGTGGTGTTCACATGTAAGTAGTAAGTAGTTTTTACCTAAATAATCTTCACACAACATCAGTTGCAGGTCTCAGTGTATCAGTCATAATGACTTTATATTGCAATGTTGTTCTTTCTCTGTATGTGTGTAATATTCCTGCTAGGATGTTTGTTCAACCATTACAGGACAATAATGCTCATGGAGAACTGTTGTCTTGGCAGGTAATGGAGGCGTACTGCATTTGCCTCGAACCTAATTGTCTGATCTTATTCCTTGATTATGATAATGAAGCTAATAGTGAGTGAGTAATGGACAGAGTCATCTACAGAGAATGAGACAGATTGGAGAGAAAGATAGAGTTGGTTAGAGCTGGAGTGACTGTGTTGTAGATTTAGTGGGGTAATTCAGAATATTAGCAATGCCGCGCTTGGTGTGATCCTCTGCCTAATGCCTGACGATTTGCACTGGCTCGTAGGAAGAACGCCAGGGCTTTAGCTCATTAAGTTAATATGGTATTGTGTATGCAATGCTTGAGCAATAGAACTCAGCAACACAGATAAGTGCAGAAACGTTTGGTCTTTCCATGTCACCAGGTTCTGTGATGTATTTCACGGTGATCACTGGGTAGCAAGTGTTGAATCCCATGTTGCATAACTAAAAAAAAATTGGAATAGTTCCCGTGCCTGATATCACTGTGCAGTCCTTTTGTTGTTGTGGGTGCCGTTTTTTAATGTCACACACTTCCTTCTCCTTCTGTATTGCCCCTCATAAACATCCCCTGCCCCCTTATCTCTTCCCTTTCTACTGTAACAATGTGGAATAGGTAGGGTACTTTAAAATGTTCATCAATCTAACATGTTAAAGCACAGTTATGGCTTTGCAATATCATTTTATTCAACATTCTGGAACAAAGTAGTTATTTACTGAGATTACAGCACACATTTCACCCAATTCGGTGCTTCCTAGTTCCTTGTATCGAAAACACTTAACTATCTCAGTTATATTAAAACCTGGAAAATCTGGAGAGTCCCCTGCAGATTGCTGACCTATATGTTTTGTAAATTGCAACAACAAAGTAATAACAACACGTATAAGCAACAGAATGGCAACAGTATTACCAGACTTGATAACATTAATCAAACAGGATTTATTTCAAATAGACACAAACAAATACAATAATATGTTTCAGTATAATGCAATCAGTCATGTAGCGGTACAAAAAATTGGTGGGTAAGCTCTAATCATGGGTTGCGGTGAAAAATGTGACGCTCTCTATACTTTCAATGCACTTGCAAACAGCAGGCGGGCACTCACTCACGCAGACACCTCACAATTCAAATACTTCATGAGGTCGCTCGAACATTTTCGGGTTGAACTTTTAAGAAGAAATGTAAGCCCTTCAGCTATTCTTGACCAAACACTCTCTCTCTCTCTCTCTCTCTCTCTCTCTCTCTCTCTCTCTCTCTCTCTCTCTCTCTCACAAAAATGAGAAGGACAATGAAAGTAGCACTTAACAGTAATAGACCTTACTGATTTCCTGGAAGCTGCTCCTTCTCACAGATTCAGTGGAAGGAAGAGAAGAGGGAGATGGGGAGAGAGGAAGAAAATAAGAGAGAGGGGGGGGGAAGCAATAGGAAGGGAGAGATTTACTTGACACTAGTAGGCAATGGGGATCAAAAGGGCCTCCACTGTGAAAGAAACAGAGAGAAAGAAGGAGAGAAAAACAGTCAGTAAATCACTCTTTCAAAAGAGCAGGTGGAGGTGAATAAAACTATTTATCAATTAAGGGGCAATTTTAATGCCAATTAATTCCACTATTTTGCCCCCACATCTGTCTCTCTTATCTCTCTCTCATTACTCTCTCTCTCCCTAGCAGCAGTCTTAACAACCTGAATGTTATGTCGGAGAGGATCGATAGAGACATGCAGATGACTAAGTTTCTCACCGCTCCTTGTATAATGTATAATTTAGTGTGGATTGATTCCACAATAGACTGAGTAATCAGTAAGCTCCCGCCCCGTGGAGGGGAATGGACCAATCACAGAGGAGGTCAGACCCCGGAGAAGTTGCATTCAACAACCTGTAAGAAGGAGAAGGAGAGACAGAGCGAAAGAGAGAGAGGCCCTGGAGGTGTCACTGTGCAAACCCTACACTAATTATGAACAGCTTACCTCCTCCACTCTACACTCTAAATACACTCTACACTCCAGATTGAGCATGACAGTAATAATAGAACTTAAGGGAACTCTCCTCCTCTCGGTTTTTAATTATGTCTCCTATTGACAACAATGTACCACTAAGTGAAAATTCAACTTAATTGGAAGTTTACTATGTGCATAGGTCGCCCTTGTTGTGGCTTGAGCTATGGATGTTCAAGATCATTTACTGATCAATTACTGGAAATATCAATCGATCCAATTTATCTCATTAATTTGGTTATCCTATACAAATGCATCTTTCTGAATGGTCATTGAGCTCTCAGACTTCAAGAATCCAATATCTCGTTAAGGAGTTCAACGCAACAACGAAGTTACTTCAACGTTTTTTTTACTCGGCTAAGATAGATTGAAAATGAGGTAGGGACAGTTGGCTTAATATGCACAAGATTCAAATGGAATGCAGTACAATCATTGACGTGTGGAACTCTACGCTTCAAAAGGACAACACTTTAACAGGACATTGGAGAATTGGACATTCTTATTCATGAAAACAGGATTGACAGAGGCCACATTCGCAAAGGCTTCATCAGCAAGGTTTCACAGCTGTGAAACGGGCCAGGTTTTTATTAATGCCTGCTGTGGACTGTGTCAGGACAATATTGGTTATATAGATGTAACGTTGAATAACAGTAACAATAATCAGTTATTGACACCACTTTTACACAGTCACAGCGTCACCCAAAAGGAAATGAAATACAATTATGTATTTACGTGTTTATTAGCTGAATGTCGCCTGGTTAAGTTGGATTTCCGTTATGATGAAGATGAAGCACGGAAAAGGTCGGTGGTCTTGGCATTGGAGCGTGCAGCCGAATACGTTTCTTCCCTCGTCGGAGCTCACATGCAGGGGAGCTTTTTGTTCTCAACTCTGTTCAGTCCAAAGAGATGTACGTTTTTTAAGGCCCTATGGTGCAGTGGAACATTTGTGTCCCCTTAGGAAGAGATAGAACTCAACAGTTCTTTGTGAGTGAGTAGAGTGTGTTGTTCTGGCAAAGTTCCTCTCAGGTGCTTCTTCTGAGTTGGATCAAGCTGCCTCGACCAGTGTTTTGAATTTCCAAGGTGATGGGGAAAATCCCTTGCAGAACTTGATCTGATTTCTGGATCGTAAGTCCTCTTATTTATAGGGAGACTCACAGAAGGCGGGCTCTAATGACCGGGCAGTCTGACATGGGAACGCCCCGTTGATTCAGAGAACAAAACACATTCAATGTTCATATGAGAGAAACCTGAGATTTCCCCATAAGTGTTCACAATAATGTAAAAATGTGTGTTGAATACAAAATAGTACACAGTCTTTAGAGTCCAACATGACCGTGGTCAAATCCATACATTATAATTTACAGAAAAATCCCCATTATACCTTTATTATGACATAGGAAAATCAGAGGAAAGATATACAAAATAAAATGCAGGTTATATCAACATGTAATGAGTTCAACAGTTTAATACAGTGGTAAGACAACGTGTTTAAACGTCCTTTTTCACACTTGGCGTCCTTTTCTGTTGACTTGCAGAGGGTCTGGTTTCTGTCTGCCATTCAAAGGTGTAAAGTGAGAAACGGAGAGCCGTTTTCTTTTGGGTCTTGTGATGGGTTGAAAGGGGGCGCTGTCAATTACAGACCTGTACATCTTGGCCTGAAATGTGGTACTCTGTCCACTCGTGGGCTCGCATTAAAACACCCTGCTCTCTCTTTGCCAGGGATGCTTTCTCTCCACATCTCAAAGCCCGGAGCGGATTAAATGCAAACAGCAGGAAATGATTAGGATTCAAAGGCGGGCTTTCAGACTGATTGATTGATATCATTATAATTATCCTCTTTTGAAAAAGTCTCTCTCTGCTTTGATTCGAGACCAGGGCACATTGTTTGCTCTCTGCCTTTATTACAACGTCTTGGATTGATAACAGGAAGCATTTATTTCCCAGAAAATACAGACGTTCTTGTATCCTGTGTAAAGATATCTTTGTGTTTAAAGCTTCCTTCAGTGAACAGCAGGACATCCTATGTGTCATTGCTTTCTGCACCACAGGAGACCAAACGCTCCCTCTCTAAACCCCAGGTGGGCTGTCGGATTGTTTAGTAAGGTTAACACCAGTGGGTGCACGAATCAGGTCTTGCCAGAGTCATAGTACTGCCATTTTCCTTTCGCCCAGGCACTTAATTGATTTACTGTACATTACTGACAGGAGAGTGAGGCCACATATCTGGTTACCCTTGTAGAAATCACAGAAACACTGCATCCCTTGAGCTATGCACTCCTGTTCTAAAGCCTTAGCTACCTCTCCTGTTCAGCCTCAGGGTCTACACTCATACATCAAACTTCCTCAGCCTGCACCCCTAAACTCAGGTCGCATAGCAACCGTCCCTGTGGTGACATGCAGCCCATTAGGTCCCCCACTAAGAGTCTTTTACTGGGGGTGACAGGGCGGTTGTTGTTTTGTGGTTGTTTTGACAGCGACAAGTGTTTGTCACTTCTGTTTCTCTCATCCTACAGATTGAGATGGCCACCCCACTATGCCTCCCTAAACGTACATTTGTCAATGTGCGTGATTGTGTGTTTCTTGACTGTGTCATGGGACCTGCGCCTATGCTTGGCACACTCCATTGAAGCAGCATCAGCTCTCACGACTCCTCTCTGATTGCTCCAGTGTCACCAAAGTGCTGTCAAGCCACAATTTGTTCATCACATTTGTTATAGCAGTGGATCCCTCATTGAACGTGGCTACTGCCATACTGGCTGCTCCGTCAATGCGGCTTTTGCCCACGAAGACAGTTTTGGGGCATCGCGATCATGTTACAGAGTACAGACATTCATTTGCATTCTGGGTTCCTCCGTGCTCCATTCTTTTGAGGACGTTATCATTTGACATCCTATGATATACAGCTACCATTTTCTGTGCAACCTCTCTATTAAAAAACTGTATGGCCTCTAAGGTTTTTGTGACAGGGTGGATCTTCAGCATTTTCTATGGCTCGCTGGTACAAGCGCTAATGCACACACCTATCCGGTAGTTTGAAGTGAATCCTCTCTTGTGCCAAGTGCCATCGAAGGATACATGAATGTCTATGATGGCATCCTAATCCTCCTTCAGCAACTCTACTATGTCTGGGTGTATATCTGCCTATGCTCTTCTAACTATCTTTGCAGCACTCTCCATTGACTGTAGCCCTCTCTGAATCTCTGCAACGATATTGGGGGGGGGGGGGGGGGGGGGGGGGGGGGGCTATGTTTCCTATCACTCAGTTTTGTTAACTTTGAATACTTGCTGGAGCAAGGAAAATCATATTATGTATACACGGCAAGTCTCCTGACAGTAATGGGCTACTCTGTCACGTCCTGACCTTAGTTCCTTTTTTATGTCTCTGTTTTAGTTTGGTCAAGGCGTGAGTTGAGGTGGGCATTCTATGTTTTGTAGTCTAGGTTTTGTATTTCTATGTGTTTGGCCTGGTATGGTTCCCAATCAGAGGCAGCTGGCAATCGTTGTCTCTGATTGAGAACCATACTTAGGCAGCCTGTTTTCCCACTATGGGTGTGGGTAGTTGTTTTCTGCCTTTGTGTGTCCAGACAGAACTGTTTTGTTTGTTCCGCTTTGTAGTTTTTTTGTTCTAGTGTTCAGTTTCTTTCTTAAATCTACCATGAACACGAACAATGCTGCACCTTGGTCCTCTTCACCTTCTTCCACCTACGACAACCGTTACATACTCTCCCTTTTTATGTACCTGTCATTCTCCTGTCATGTCTCTGATATGAGCTGAGAAGCATGGAAGGAATCCCTAGGACTTTGCTTATTTTCTTTAGAGCTGCATAACCAAGTCCAAGTATGTGGGCTAGAAGAACCATCCTCACATTTATATCAAATGCCACATCTGCCCTGGAGCTCTCCTGCAGCCTGGAGGAAGTGTACTCCTCCTAAATGCTTCATGATTGTAGCGGTTTTCGTCGTCGGATGAGGAAGAGTAGTCGGACCAAAGTGCAGCGTGGTAAGTGTTCATGCTTTTTTATTAAAACTGAACACTAAATAACAAAACAGCAAAGAGAGTGACCGAAAAAGTCCTGTCAGGTGCAGAAAACACAAAACAAAAAATAACTACCCACAAAACCCCTGTGGGGAAAAGCTACCTAAGTATGGTTCCCAATCAGAGACAACGATAGACAGCTGACCCTGATTGAGAACCATACCCGACCAAAACAAAGAAATACAAAAACATAGAATGCCCACCCAACTCACACCCTGACCAAACCAAAATAGAGACATAAAAAGCTCTAAGGTCAGGGCGTGACAACGATCACCTTCACAGTCTGCACATTCTATTATGACAGAATTACAGAATCACTGGTTGGTGAAGTCTATGGTGATTTTCAGTCCAGTGTTTAGACACTTATGGCAAATCAAATAATGTACAAGTTGGTTTGTTTGAGACATGTGGAATAAAAGCCACTGTTAGCTGGTTGCTGTCTGGTGGATCGCTGCTAGTTCTCATCTTCATCTCACCTAATTTGTGTCTCAACGCGCTGCTGCGGGCTACCTCCTTTTCCTCCTCAACCTGTACTGCCACTGCCTCGATCGGTGGATCAGACAGATTTTTTCTTTCATTCACTGGTTTTCTCGCATTGGCTGACTGAGATGGCCTATTTTTATACTGTAGGCATATTCTTCGAGATTTTAAAATGTTGTCTCTCTTTACGTTGATACTTCGCAGGAGATATTTTCAAACAAGGAAGTGCTGCGCGGCATGCGAGGTATTTTAACCAATCAGGTTGCCGGAAAGGGCCTTTAAATGCGAGTAACCAATCGAATGTCAGGAAATGACTCATTTTTTTGCACGAAGCACTATGTCTACAAAGGATATAGCCATGTATGGACTAGCTAACGCTATGCTCCGGAAAACAAGCTTTTGAACAATATATGATTCAACATGAAACGTTTTAAAAATAGCGGTTGAAGTTCTACATGAAATACACTATCAAGAATGACATTTATGGTAGGTGTAGTTGACGGAGTTGTGATAAAATGATACAAATAAAGTATTATATACATTATTGCCAATGTATTTGTACATGTTATGAAAGTATGGAAGTTATAGTTGCAAAATATCCCAAAATCTGAAAATTGACAGATGGAAACAAAATCAAAATTTGTCTGTGGTACCTGGCCTTAATGTCATACTCAGATTTGGTACACAAATTTGATGTGGGAGACAAGGGATATTTCTGGAAATATTTACAATTGAGAGAATGTCTGTTTGGAATTACCCAAACATAAATCAGCCTTTTTTTACTCAATATTTAGTCATGTGCAGAGTAGAGACTGTAAAAACCTCAGAACAATATGGCAAATTGACCTTAAGTGTGAAATTGAGGATGATACCTGGTTGAAGATCTTGTCCAGCTCAGTGAGGAACATAAGGGAAGCCATGGGGAAACGTACTCAATATAAGATACTACATAGGTTTTATTGGACCCCAACAAGGCTTCATAAGATGGGGCTGACCAACAATTCTCTGTGTTGGAAATGCCCAAAAGACACTGGGACATTTTCACACGCAATATGGGATTGTACATTAGTGCTACCTTTTCTGGAAGGATGTTTTGAAATATCTGAAGGAATGGTTGGGGTTAACAATTCTAGTTTCATGGAGAATATGTCTCTTGTGCAATAGAACAGTTACCTAATGTAACAAATCAAATCAAATCAAATTTTATTTGTCACATACACATGGTTAGCAGATGTTAATGCGAGTGTAGCGAAATGCTTGTGCTTCTAGTTCCGACAATGCAGTAATAACAACAAGTAATCTAACTAACAATTCCAAAACTACTGTCTTGTACACAGTGTAAGGGGATAAAGAATATGTACATAAGGATATATGAATGAGTGATGGTAAAGAGCAGCATAGGCAAGATACAGTAGATGGTATCGAGTACAGTATATACATATGAGATGAGTATGTAAACAAAGTGGCATAGTTAAAGTGGCTAGTGATACATGTATTACATAAGGATACAGTCGATGATATAGAGTACAGTATATACGTATGCATATGAGATTAATAATGTAGGGTAAGTAACATTATATAAGGTAGCATTGTTTAAAGTGGCTAGTGATATATTTACATAATTTCCCATCAATTCCCATTATTAAAGGGCATGAGGGCAAATGAGGAATTTGCACTGATCACTGTTGGTATCGTTACCACAGCTAGAGTAATTATTAGAATTTGGAAGAGTCATGCCACTCCTACTCTGAAACAGTGGATAGAAACAATGTTGGAGACAGCATCTTATGAACAAATGCTTGCTAGGATCACTGGTAGAAAAGACAATTTTAGAAGCTGGACTCTTTTTATTTGTCATGTTTCTAAGACTGGGAGGTGATTACTTATGCTTGTGAACCCATTTAGTTCTGTATTGTATGTACTTTGTGAGATACTGTTTTTAAATAAATAAATAAAACATTTAACCTTTATTTAACTAGGCAAGTCAGTTAAAACCTGTTGAGGCTAGGGGTCAGTATGTTCACTTTTGGATGAAAGGCATGCCCAGAGTAAACAGCCTCCTACTCTTTCCCAGATGGGAATATATATGCATAGTATTATTACTGGTGGTTAGAAAACACTCTGAAGTTTCTAAAAATGTTTGAATTATGTCTGTGAGTATAACAGAACTCATATGGCAGACAACCTGAGAAGAAATCCAAACAGGAAGTGAGAACTCAATATAGAAAACAGTGCCATTGGATGTCCATGTTAGATATGGATGAGCATGCACTTCCTAGGGCTTCCACAAGATGTCACCGTCTTTAGATTCTGGTTGTATGATTCTACTATGAAGGAGGGGCTCATAATAGCTCTTTGTGTGGGTGGTCTGGTAGAAAGCCTCGGTCTCATTACGCGCTGTCACGAGAGAGTGTCCTACCGTTCCTATGCGTTTCTTCAGACAATTAAATTTTCCGGTTGGAACCTTATTGCTGATTAATGTTTAAAACATCCTAAATATGCATACATCATTTGACTTGTTTCTACGACCTGTAACGGAACTTTTGAGTTTTTGTCTGGAAGAATTGCTCGTGCTTGTTGAGGATGGAATGCTGGGCTGAACAAGCTAACAACAAGTGGCTAAATTATAGGCTTTTTGGAACTTTATGGAACAAATCAGTCATTTGTTGTCGAACTGGGATTCCTGGAACTGCCTTCTGATGAAGATATTCAAAGGTAAGTGAATATTTATAGTGTTTTTGTAGCTTCTGTTGACGCCAAAATGGCGGCTATTTCTTTGGGTTCTGAGCGCCGTTCTCAGATTATTCTTTGTCTGTAAAAATAATAATAAAATCTGACACAGCGGTTGCATAGAGGATACATTTATCTTTAATTCTGTGAATAACACTTGCATCTTTTATCAATGTTTATTGTGAGTATTTCTGCAAAATCACCGGATGTTTTGGAATCAAAACATTTCTGCACATAACGCGCCAATGTAAACTGAGATTTTTTATATATATATATATGCACATTATCGAACAAAGCACACAATACATGTATAACCTGATGGATGTCCTATGAGTGTCATCTGATGGAGATAATCAAAGGTTAGTGATTCATTTTGTCTATATTTATGCTTTTGTGACTGAAATACCGCTCTGTGTGTTTTTGAATTTGGTGGTCATCTAACATAAATATATGTTGTGTTTTCGCTGTAAAACATTTAAAAAATCGGTCAAGATGGGTAGATTAACAAGATGTTTATCTTTCATTTGCTGTATTGGAATTGTTAATGTGTGAAAGTTAAATATTTCTAAAGAATATTTTTTTCAGCTGAATGGGAGGGCGTGTTTCCTTCAGGGAACTCCTTCTGCCCCCCTAGCCCCAACAGGTTTTAAGAACAAATTCTTATTTACAATGACGGCCTACCAAAACGCAAAAGACCTCCTGCGGGGACGGGGGCTGGGATTAAAAATATATTAAATAAAAATATAGGACAAAACACATCACGACAAGAAAGACAACACAACAGTACATAAAGAGACCTAAGACGACAACATAGCATGACAGTAACACATAACAACACAGCATGGTAGCAACACAACATGGCAGCAGCACAACATGGTAGCAGCACAAAAGATGATAAACATTGTTGGGCACAGACAACAACACAAAGGGCAAGAAGGTAGAGACAACAATACATCCCGCAAAGCAGCCATAACTGTCAGTAAGTGTCCATGATTGAGTCTTTGAATGAAGAGATTGAGAACTGTCCAGTTTGATTGGTTGTTGCAGCTCGTTCCAGTGTCTAGCTGCAGCAAACTGAAAAGACGAGCGACCCAGGCATGTGTGTGCTTTGGGGACCTTGAACAGAATGTGACCGGCAGGATGGGTGTTGTATGTGGAGGGCTGCATTAGATATCTCAGATAGGGGGGAGTGCCTAAGAGGGTTTCATAAATAAGCAACAACCAGTGGGTCTTGCGATGGGTTATACAGAGATGACCAGTTTACAGAGGAGTATAGAGTGCATCGATGTGTCCTATAAGGCGCATTGGTGGCAAATCTGATGGCCGAATGGTTAAGCACATCTAGCCGCTCGATAGCACCCTTACCTGCCGATCTATAAATTACGTCTCCATAATCTAGCATGGGTAGGATGGTCATCTGAATCAGGGTTAGTTTGGCAGCTGGGGTGAATGAGGAGCGATTACAATAGAGGAAACCAAGTCTAGATTTAACTTTATCCTTCAGCTTTGATATGTGCTGAGAGAAGGACAGTGTACCGTCTAGCCATACTCCCAAGTACTTGTATGAGGTGCCTACCTGTCACGTTCTGACCTTTATTTCTGTTGTTTTGTATTTATTTAGTATGGTCAGGGCGTGAATTGGGTGGGCAGTCTATGTTTGTTTTTCTATGTTTTGGGGCAGTTCTATGTTTTCGGCCTAGTATGGTTCTCAATCAGAGGCAGGTGTCATTAGTTGTCTCTGATTGAGAATCATACTTAGGTAGCCTGGGTTGCACTGTTTGTTTGTGGGTGATTGTCTATGTTGATGGCTTGTTTCAGCACAGGTCTCATTTTGTAGCTTCACGGTCGAATTTGGTTTATTGTTTTTGTTATTCGTTTGTATAGTGTTCAGTCTTTCTTGATTAAAGATTTACCATGGACACTTACCACGCCGCGTATTGGTCCTCAGATCCATCTCGTCTCTCCTCTTCAGATGAAGAGGAGGACGGCCGTGACAGAATCACCCACCAACCAAGGACCAAGCGGCGTGGTAGAAAACAGCGACGACAGCAGCAGCAACAACAGCGGCCGGTATCACAGGACTCCTGGACATGGGAGGAGATACTGAACGGAGAGGGACCCTGGGCACAGGCTGGGGAATATCGTCGCCCCAAAGCAGAGCTGGAGGCAGCGAAAGCTGAGCGGCGGCGATATGAGGAGGCAGCACGGCAGTGCGACAGGTACGAGAGACAGCCCCAACATTTTTTTGGGGGGGGGCACACGAGGGGTGGAGCTAAGCCAGGTAGCAGACCTGCGCTCACTCCTCGTGCTTATTATAAGCAGCGAGATACTGGGCAGGCACCGTGTTATGCGGTTAAGCGCACGGTGTCGCCAGTATGTGCCCATAGCCCGGTGAGCTATGGAACAGCCCCCCGAGAGTGTCATGCGAGTGCGGGCATCGAGCCAGGGCGTATGGTGCCTGCTCAGCGGGTCTGGTCGCCGGTACGCAGTTTTGGCCCAGGGTATCCTGCGCCGGCTCTGCGTGCTGTGTCTCCGGGGCGCTGGGAGGGTGCAGTGCGTCCTCTGCCCGCGCTCCGCTCGTGCCGGGCGAATGTGGGAATGGAGCCGAAGGGAGAGGTGCGTGTAGTAAGCACTAGATCTCCCGTGCTTACCCACAGCCCGGTTCAACCTGTGCCTGCACTCTGGACGGTCCGGGCTAGAGTGGTTATCCAGCCTGGGGAAGTGGTGCCAAGGTTGCGCACCAGAGCTCCAGTGCTCCCCCACAGCCCGGTCTTTCAGGTGCCTGCTCTTAACCCCAAGCCTCCTGAAGGTCTTCCCAGCCTGGTGGTTCCTGTGGCAGCCCCACGCACCAGGCTGTCTCTCTGTCTCCTCCCTGCAGGTGGTCCCGTCTGTCCGGCGCCGCTGCCGGAGTCTCCCGCCTGTCCGGCGCCGCTGCCGGAGTCTCCCGCCTGTCCGGCGCCGCTGCCGGAGTCTCCCGCCTGTCCGGCGCCGCTGCCGGAGTCTCCCGCCTGTCCGGCGCCGCTGCCGGAGCCTCCCGCCTGTCCGGCGCCGCTGCCGGAGCCTCCCGCCTGTCCGGCGCCGCTGCCGGAGCCTCCCGCCTGTCCGGCGCCGCTGCCGGAGCCTCCCGCCTGTCCGGCGCCTCTGCCGGAGCCCCCCGCCTGCCCGGCGCCGCTGCCGGAGCCCCCCGCCTGCCCGGCGCCGCTGCCGGAGCCCCCCGCCTGCCCGGCGCCGCTGCCGGAGCCCCTCTGTCCCGAGCAGCTGTCCCTCTGTCCCGAGCTGCCCCTCTGTCCAGTGGGGTCATTGAGAGGGGTGGTCATGCTGAGAAAGCCACGGAGGCGGACAGTAAGGCGGACTAAGACAATGATGAGGTGGGGTCCGCGTCCAGAGCCAGACCTTTGGGGGGGGGGGGTACTGTCACGTTCTGACCTTTATTTCTGTTGTTTTGTATTTATTTAGTATGGTCAGGGCGTGAATTTGGGGGGCAGTCTATGTTTGTTTTTCTATGTTTTGGGGCAGTTCTATGTTTTCGGCCTAGTATGGTTCTCAATCAGAGGCAGGTGTCATTAGTTGTCTCTGATTGAGAATCATACTTAGGTAGCCTGGGTTGCACTGTTTGTTTGTGGGTGATTGTCTATGTTGATGGCTTGTTTCAGCACAGGTCTCATTTTGTAGCTTCACGGTCGAATTTGGTTTATTGTTTTTGTTATTCGTTTGTATAGTGTTCAGTCTTTCTTGATTAAAGATTTACCATGGACACTTACCACGCCGCGTATTGGTCCTCAGATCCATCTCGTCTCTCCTCTTCAGATGAAGAGGAGGACGGCCGTGACACTACCTCAAGCTCTAAACCCTCAGAGGATTTTATCACAAATCCGGGGAGGGGCCAGTTGAGTATAAGATCATATGCACATAAATGGATGAGAGAGCTTCCTACTGCCTGAGTTATGTTGAAAATGTAGACAAGCGTGGGGCCTAGGATCGAGCCTTGGGGTACACCCATGGTGACAGGCAGTGGCTGAGACAGCATATGTTCAGATATTATACACTGCACTCTTTGAGAGAGGTAGTTAGAAAACCAGGCCAAAGACCCCTCAGAGACATCAATACTCCTTACCCGGCCCAAAAGAATGGAATGGTTTACCGTATCAAAAGCTTTGGCCAAGTCAATAAAATAGCAGCACAACAATGTTGTGAATCAAGGGCATTGGTGACATCATTTAGTACTTTTAAGTTTGCAGTGACACATCCATAACTTGGGCAGAAACCAGATTGCATCCAGAGAAAATACTACAGACATCAAGAAAGCCAGTCAATTGATTATTGACAAGTTTTTCCAAAACAGGGCAACATAAAAAATAGGCCTATAACAGTTAGGATCAGCTTGAACTCCCCCTTTAAATAAAGGATGAACCGTGGCTGCCTTCCAAGCAATGGGATCCTCCCCAGAGAGGAGAGACAGGCTTGGCGATTATAGAGGCAGCGACCTTAAAGAAGAAAGGGTCTAAACCATCTGACCCAGATGTTTTTTGGGGTCAAGTTTAAGGATGTCCTTTAGCAACTCTGTCTCAGTGACCGCCTGCAGGGAGAAACTTTGCAGCGGGGCAGGGGGAAAAGAAGGAGGAGCATTGGGGCTGGTCGTATTAGAAGGGGTGGGAGATGAGGAAATGTTGGATGGGCAAGGAGGCATGGCTGAGTCAAATAGGAATCCTTACTTAATGAAGTGGTGATTAAAGAGCTCAGCCATGTGCTCCTTTTCAGTAACAACCACATCATCAACTTTAAGGGGCATGGGCAGCTGTGAGGAGTAGGGTTTATTCTCCAGGACTGTTACCGTTTTCCAGAACCTTTTTGGGATTAGACCCAGACAGAGAGAGAGAACTGCTCTTTAAAGTAACAAACTTTAGCCTTCCGGATAGCCTGAGTGCACTTATTTCTCATTTGCCTGAAGGAGAGCCAGTCAGCCTGAGTAAGTGTGTACCGAGCAGTCTCCTCTGAACAGTTGATGTTGACATGTGTCTGTTACTTGAACTCTGTGAAGCATTTATTTGGGCTTTCATTTCTGAGGCTGGTAACTCTAAAAAATCAAATCAAATCAAATTTTATTTGTCACATACACATGGTTAGCAGATGTTAATGCGAGTGTAGCGAAATGCTTGTGCTTCTAGTTCCGACAATGCAGTAATAACCAACAAGTAATCTAACTAACAATTCCAAAACTACTGTCTTGTACACAGTGTAAGGGGATAAAGAATATGTACATAAGGATATATGAATGAGTGATGTACAGAGCAGCATAGGCAAGATACAGTAGATGGTATCGAGTACAGTATATACATATGAGATGAGTATGTAAACAAAGTGGCATAGTTAAAGTGGCTAGTGATACATGTATTACATAAGGATACAGTCGATGATATAGAGTACAGTATATACGTATGCATATGAGATGAATAATGTAGGGTAAGTAACATTATATAAGGTAGCATTGTTTAAAGTGGCTAGTGATATATTTACATCATTTCCCATCAATTCCCATTATTAAAGTGGCTGGAGTTGAGTCAGTGTCAGTGTGTTGGCAGCAGCCACTCAATGTTAGTGGTGGCTGTTTAACAGTCTGATGGCCTTGAGATAGAAGCTGTTTTTCAGTCTCTCGGTCCCAGCTTTGATGCACCTGTACTGACCTCGCCTTCTGGATGATAGCGGGGTGAACAGGCAGTGGCTCGGGTGGTTGATGTCCTTGATGATCTTTATGGCCTTCCTGTGACATCGGGTGGTGTAGGTGTCCTGGAGGGCAGGTAGTTTGCCCCCGGTGATGCGTTGTGCAGACCTCACCACCCTCTGGAGAGCCTTACGGTTGAGGGCGGAGCAGTTGCCGTACCAGGCGGTGATACAGCCCGCCAGGATGCTCTCGATTGTGCATCTGTAGAAGTTTGTGAGTGCTTTTGGTGACAAGCCGAATTTCTTCAGCCTCCTGAGGTTGAAGAGGCGCTGCTGCGCCTTCTTCACAATGCTGTCTGTGTGAGTGGACCAATTCAGTTTGTCTGTGATGTGTATGCCGAGGAACTTAAAACTTGCTACCCTCTCCACTACTGTTCCATCGATGTGGATAGGGGGGTGTTCCCTCTGCTGTTTCCTGAAGTCCACAATCATCTCCTTAGTTTTGTTGACGTTGAGTGTGAGGTTATTTTCCTGACACCACACTCCGAGGTGTTCTAATGAACTGAGGTAACTCTGGGTCTTCCATTCCTGTAGCTGTCCTCATGAGAGCCAGTGTCATCATAGTGCTTGATGGTTTTTGCAACTACACTTGAAGGAACATTCAAAGTCTTTGAAATGTTCCGTATTGGCTGACCTTCATATCTTAAAGTAATGATGGACTGTCATTTCTCTTTGCTTATTTGAGCTGTTCTTGCCATAGTATGGATTTGGTCTTTTACCAAATAGGTCTGTCTTCTGTATACCCCCTTATCTTGACACAACACAACTGATTGACTAAAACATATTAAGAAGGAAAGAAATTCCACAAATTAACTTTTAAGAAGGCACACCTGTTAATTAAAATGCATTCCAGGTGATTACCTCATGAAGCTGGTTGAGAGAATCCCAAGAGTGTGCAAAGCTGTCCTCAATGCAAATAATAAAACATGAAATATATTTTGATTTGTCTAACACTTTTTTGGTTGCAACATGATCAGAACAAAATGGCGCCAGAGAACAAGGCCAATGTTAATGAGATCATCTCCATCAGCTGAAGCATTTACGTATTGTAACAATGGTGTAACATTGGCGCTGGAGAAGAAGGCTGACGTTTTACATGTCCCCAACCGATTGTGTTTTTTGTTTGATTATTTGCATTGTTTGTAACTTATTTTCTACATCATGTTTCTGCTACCGTCTCTTATAACCAAAAATAACTTCTGGACATCAGAACTGTGATTACTCACCACGGACTGTCAGAATCCTTTTTTTCCTTTAGCGAGTCCGACGAGCCCGACGTGAATGATATACAGCTTTCCTGGGAACAGGCTCAGATCCCCATCATTTGCGTGAGGAGAAGGTGAAAAAAAGGGGCCAGAGGGCAGGCTGCCTTCTGAGAACATGTAGGCGATGGAATAAACCAGTTCCTTCCATTCTACTAGCAAACGTGCAATCTTTGGAAAATAAAATGTATGACCTACGCGGAAGATTAAACAACCAACGGGACATTGAAAACTGTAATATCTTATGCTTCACGGAGTCGTGGCTGAATGACGACATTATCAACATACAGCTGGCTTGTTATACGCTGTATCGGCAGGATAGAACAGCGGCGTCTGGTAAGACAAGGGGCGGCGGACTATTTATTTTTGTAAATAACAGCTGGTGCACGATATGTAAGGATGTCTCAAGGTTTTGCTCACGTAGAGTATCTCATGATAAGCTGTAGACCACACTATCTACCTAGAGAGTTTTCACCTGTATTTCTCATAGCTGTCTACATACCACCACAGACAGTTGCTGGCACTAAGACCACACTGAATGAGCTGTATTCCGCCATAAGCAAACAGAAAAAGCTCACCCAGAGGCGGCGCTCCTAGTAGCCAGGGACTTTAATGCAGGGAAACTTAAATCCGTCTTAACAAATTTCTATCAGCATGTTAAATGTGCAACCAGAGAGTAGAAAACTCTGGACCAACTTTACTCCACACACAGAGATGCATACAAAGCTTTCCCTCACTCTCCATTTGGCAAATCTGACCATAATTCTATCCCCCTGATTCCTACTTACAAGCTAAAATTAAAGCAGGAAGCACCAGTGACAAGATCAATAAAAAAGTGGTCAGATGAAGCAGATGCTAAGCTTCAGGAATGTTTTGCTAGCACAGACTGAAATATGTTCCGGGATTCCTCCAATGGCATTGAGGAGTACACCACATCAGTCATTGGCTTCCTCATTAAGCACATCGATGACATCGTCCCCACAGTGACCGTACGCATAGTTGAAGTCGGAAGTTTACATACACTTAGGTTGGAGCCATTAAAACTCCACAAATTTCTTCTTAACAAACTATAGTTTTGGCAAGTTGGTTAGGACATCTTCTTTTCAAACAATTGTTTACAGACAGATAATTTCACAGATAATTTCACACATAATTCACTGTAATACAATGCCAGTGGGTCAGAAGTTTACATACACTAAGTTGACTGTGCCTTTACACAGCTTGGAAAATTCCAGAAAATTATGTGATGGCTTTAGAAGCTTCTGATAGGCTAATTGACATCATTTGAGTCAATTGGAGGTGTACCTGTGGATGTATTTCAAGGCCTACCTTCAAACTCAGTGCCTGCTTGACATCATGGGAAAATCAAAAGAAATCAGCTAAGACCTCAGAAAAGAGATTGCAGACCTCCACAAATCTGGTTCATCCTTGGGAGCAATTTCCAAATACCTGAAGGTTGCAACTGCACATGGGGATAAAGATCATACTATTGAAGCAACATCTCAAGACATCAGTCAGGAAGTTAAAGCTTGTTGCAAATGGGTCTTCCAAATGGACAATGACCCCAAGCATACTTCCAAAGTTGTAGCCAAATGGCTTATGGACAACAAAGTCAAGGTATTGGAGTGGCCATCACATAGAACATTTTCCTCTGACACCGCCTGAGATTGCCTGCAATCAACAAGCTTAGTCCGAGGATGTTGTGACACACCGCCCCAGACCATGACGGACCCCTCCACCTTCAAATCGATCCCGCTCCAGAGTACAGGCCTCGGTGTAACGCTCATTCCATCAACGATAAACGCAAATCCGACCATCACACCTGGTGAGACAAAACCGCGACTTGTCAGTGAAAAGCACTTTTTTGCCAGTCCTGTCTGGTCCAGCGACGGTGGGTTTGTGCCCATAGGCGACGTTGTTGCCGGTGATGTCTGGTGATGACCTGCCTTACAACAGGCCTACAAGCCCTCAGTCCAGCCTCTCTAAGCCTATTGCGGATAGTCTGAGCACTGATGTTGGGATTGTGTGTTTTTGGTGTAACCCCGGCAGTTGTTGCCATCCTGTACCTGTCCCGCAGGTGTGATGTTCGGATGTACTGATCCTGTGCAGGTGTTGTTACATGTGGTCTGCCAATGCGAGGATGATCAGCTGTCCATCTTGTCTCCCTGTAGCGCTGTCTTAGGCTTCTCACAGTACGGACATTGCAATGTATTGCCCTGGCCACATCTACCGTTCTCATGCCTCCTTGCAGCATGCCTAAGGCACGTTCCCACAGATGAACAGGGACCCTGGGCACCTTTCTTTTGGTGTTTTTAGAGTCAGTAGAAAGGCCTCTTTAGTGTCCTAAGTTTTCATAACTGTGACCTGAATTGCCTACCGTCTGTAAGCTGTTAGTGCCTTAATTACCGTTCCACAGGTGCATGAACAAGCATGGGAAACAGTGTTTAAACCCTTTACAATGAATATTTGTGAAGTTATTTGTATTTTTACAAATTATCTTTGAAAGACAGTGTCCTAAAAAGTTATGTTTCTTTTTTTTGCTGAGTTTACATATAGGTAAGGTTAGAGGACAGGATAGATAATAAACAGTAGCAGCAGCATATGTAAAGAGTTAGTGCAAAAGTGTCAATGAAGATACTACGAATAGCTATTTGGTTAACTATTTAGTGATCTTATGGCTTGGGTTTAGAAGTTGTTCACGGTCCTGTACTGCTTGCCGTGCGCTAGCAGAGAACTGAAAACTGGGCATTTCTCTGACACCGCCTGGTATAGAGGTCAAGTATGGTATGGAGCTCGGCCCCAGTGATGTGCTGGGCCGTACGCACCACAAACTGTGGCGCCTTGCGGTCGGATGCCAAGCAGTTGCCATACCAAGTGATGCAATCAGTTAAGATGCTGTCGATGGTGCAGCTGTAGTACTTTTTGAGGTTCTGAAGACCTGTGCAAAAGATTTCAGCCTCCTGAGGGGGAAGAGGAGTTGTCGTGCCTTCTTCACAACTGTGTTGGTGTTTGTGGACCATGTTAATTCCTTAGTGATGTGGACACCAAGGATCTTGAAGCTCTCAACCAGCCCCACTACCACCCTGTCAATGTGGACGGGGGAGTGTTTGGCCCTCCATTTCCTGTAGTCCACGATCAGCTCCTTTGTCTTGCTGACATTGAAGGCGAGGTTGTTGTCCTGGCACCACACTGCCAGGTCACTCACCTCTATAGGCAGTCTCATCGTCTGTGATCAGGTCTATAGTACCAACAATGTGTCATCAGCAAACTTAGTGATGTTGTTGGAGTCTACCTGATAATTGCACCCACCTGATGTCCCAGGTCTAAATCAGTCCATAATTAGAGGGGAAGAATAGAAAAAAGCAGTGCAACTGTCTTCGAAGTCCAGATTATAATTTGAGGGCCATAGACCCTAACCTCTACACTACCCTTACACGACACAACCCTTTCACTACACATTAAAGCTCAGGCCACAGCTGGCAACAGGCAACAACTGTCATCAGTTTTTCAGAATTGTTGAAACACGTATCCAATAGTCTACCATATGAGAAAAAACACCTATTGGGGAATCTTGTACAGTAAATTCCTTGGACTGGGACATGGGAATTGTTCTATCAGACTGCATCTGTTCTGTCAAGAACAAACAACAAACAACAATGGACAATTTTGACATTTGATCCAATTACAGAGCAGTTTTCTGTATAGAGACTACATGTATCTAAGAGGTAGGTCATTTCTGTGGGAGACAGCCTGTTGAACACACACACACACATCCTCTCTCCTTTTTGTTCACCCTACTTATTTATTCTCTCTGGTAACGTTGTGCTGTGCAAATACTAGTTAGTACGTGCCTTCTTTAAACACTCACAGCCACTCTCTGTGTTCTGAGTTTTTTCCCCCAACTGCACTCAACAAGTGTCTGCACAGCCATCTCGCGTGCATTAGGCAGACATTAATTTGTGGCTTTTAATTTATGGCAATATTTAATTTGCCTACTTGTTAGTGCAGTTGTTGCTCATTTGAAGCTTAATTCTCTCACTAATTAAGTCATGAGATGTGACTGTTTGGAGACAGAAGGACGAGCGGATAATCAAAGCGGGCTTATTTGAACACCTCTCTGTGCACAGGCCCACAAAATGCAGAGGTGGTGTGACTCATTCCGAGTTTGACCACTGGTGATAGATGCAACTGGAAGTGATTTCAGCACAAAATTGCTGCCATGCAGCACCCAAATGGGCACTACAGAGATAGTGGGCAAGATGAGTCAGACCTAAACTACTGTATAAAGTGTATTACTATTGGAGTATGACGATGAGACAACATACAGTACATGGTAACATCCCATCATGCTTAAGGTCCTGTATAAAAATGCTGGGCAGGTCATTATTTTGGCTGTTATTTTGGTTACCATGGCTATGCCCTCATAGGATGGCAATGCCCCCATCCACAGGGAAAGAGTGGTTTCTGAATGGTTTGATGAGCTTGAAAACTATTTCAATCATATGCCATGGCCGTCTCAGTCACCAGATCTCAACCCAATTGAACACCTGTGGGCGCCTGAAACAGCGTTTTCATCAACAAAACACTCACTTGTGAAATCATTCATGGAAGAATGGTGTCGCTTCCTTCCAATAGTGTTCCAGACACTTGTAGAATCTATGCCAAGGTGCATTGAAGCTGTTCTGGTTTGTGGTGGCCAAACACCTTATTAAGACACTTTATGTTAATATTTAATACAAAAGAAATGTGGCAGTTACCTATAGTAGGGCTGCTAGCGGTCATTATAACCACATCTTTGATGTGTCCTCTCCTCCCCTCCGCTCTCCTCTCTCCACTCCTCGTAGCTGACGTATTGCATGCCCACCAGGTCTGACTTGCTTGAGTTGGCTCATTCTATGGGAGTGATTATACAGTATTATCAGATGCATTTGGTCTGTAGGCCTACTCGTGACTCAACCAACCTGGAGAGAAGGATTTATGAACCCGCTACCCCTGGCATTTTATCCACACCGGCCCACATCAATGTGTACACTGCCAACTAACACCCCCCCCCCACTTCACCAGCCAAACACACACACACCATCTACAAACATACACCCTGCAGAAGCAGTAGTGCTGACAACATGAGTGCCCCCTCCACCTCCTCTTTTTTTAATAACCATCTCATGTATAAAACATGTACAATAATTTCCTTAATTACTTCTACAGGGCTCCAGACTAACATTTTCCACTGGTGTCATTGGTGTCACTAACTTTTACAGTTGGTGACAAGCCCATGATTTGGTTGAACCCATATCCTTCTATAAAGTAATTCATATTGCTTTAATAAGAAGTATAATAAAAAAGACTACTGAGGTATTTAAAAAAAAGTTTTTTTGATCTAACACATCCAAGCAGGAATGCATGATTAAAGATATTTTGATATGCAGTCAACAACCTAATCCAGTGATTGTCATGAATGTTGGGTTGACAATTAGACTATAAACTCAATTTCTAGATAAAAAATGTTGTTCAATAGAGAGTAATTACATACACCGCGGGAAGATGTTTTTGGGGAGGTACAGTTTTTTTTGTTACATTATTTATTTGTAACTCATCCCAGTCATTTGCAGGAGAAAGAGAAGGAAATATCGGGGATGTAGTTCTGGGTGACTTTTAAGGATCCGACGGCGAGTAGGTAATCTGCCTTTACCATCGGTCCTATTAGCCAACGTACAATCATTGGATAATAAAATAGAAGAACTACGAGCACGTACATCCTACCAATGGGACATTAAAACCTGTCATATCTTATGTTTAACGAGTCGTGGCTGAACGATGACTTGAATAACACACAGCTGGCGGGTTTTGCGATTTTTCGGCAGGATAGAGCAGCAGCCTCTGGTAAGACAAAGGGTGACGGTGTATGTATATTTGCAAACAACAGCTGGTGCACGAAATCTAAGGAAGACTCAAGGTTTTGCTCACCTGAGTTAGAGTATCTCATGATAAGCTGTAGACCACACTATTTACCAAGAGAGTTTTCATCTATATCCTTCGTAGCTGTCTATTTACCACCACAAACCGATGCTGGCACTGAGACCTGCATCAATAACGTCGCCCCCACAGTGACTGGACGTACATACCCCAACCAGATGGATTAATGGCATGGATTACAGGCAACATCCACACTGAGCTAAAGGGTAGAACTGCTGCTTTCAAGGAGCGAGACTCTAAAGCTTATAAGAAATCCCTCTATACCCTCTGACAAAACATCAAACAGGCAAAGGGTCAATACATGACTAAGATTGAATCGTACTACACTGGTTCTGACGCTCGTCGGATGTGGCAAGGCTTGCAAACTATTACAGACTACAACGGGAAGCACAGCCGCGAGCTACCCAGTGACACAAGCCTACCAGTTGAGCTAAATTACTTCTATGCTCGCTTCGACATTTTCAACCTGTCCCTGACTGAGTCTATAATACCAACATGTTTCAAGCAGACCACCATAGTCCCTGTGTCCAAGAACACTAAGGTAAAATGCCTAAATGACTACCGACCCATGGCTCTCACATCTGTAGCCATGAAGTGCTTTGAGGTGTTGGTCATGACTCCCAGAAACCCAAGATCCACTCCAATTTGCGTACCGCCCCAACAGATTCACAGATGATGCAATCTCTATTGCACTCCACACTTCCCTTTCCCACCTGGACAAAAGGAACACTTATGTGAGAATGCTATTCATTGACTACAGCTCAGCATTCAACACCATATTGCCCTTAACTTTTTATGGCTGCAGGGGCAGTATTGAGTAACTTGGATGAAAAGGTGGCCATATCAAACGGCCTGCTCCTCAGTCATAGTTGCTAATATTTGCATATTATTATTAGTATTGGATAGAAAACACTCTGAAGTTTCTAAAACTGTTTGAATGATGTCTGTGAGTATAACAGAACTCATATTGGCAGGCAAAATCCTGAGTTGAAATCAAAACAGGAAATCAGAAATCTGAGCTTGTACGTATTCACCAGAGTCCCCAATGAAATCCCCTTGAGATATGAATGATGTTGCACTGCCTTGGGGTTCCACTAGATGTCAACCATCAATATAAATTATAATGAGGCTTCTATGTTGTTGTGGGAGTGAATGAGAGCAGAATATATCAGCTGTCCATCAAGCAGCCATTTTGTGATCACACTTTTTCCTCATGGTAGTCACTTGCGTTCCATTGCTCACGAAGACAAGAAAGAATACTCCGGTTGGAACTTTATTGAAGCTATATGTTAAAAACACCCTAATGATTGATTCTGTACTTAGTTTGAAATGTTTCTTCAACCAGTAATATCACTTTTTGAAGTTTTTGTCTGATATAACGCTGACCAGAATTAGTGTTTGGATATGTATACCAAACGCTCTAACAAAAGAAGGTATTTGGACATAAAAACTGACATTTTCGAACAAAACAAACATTTATTGTGGACCTGTGATTCCTGGAGTGCTTTCTGATGTAGATCATCAAAGGTAAGGGAATATTTATCATGTAATTTCTTGTTTATGTTGACGCCATCTTTGCGGCTGTGGTGTTTTTTTCTCAGATTATTGCATGCGTTTCTTTTTCCGTAAAGTTTTTTTAAAAAAATCTGACACAGTGGTTGCATTAAGGAGAGGTATATCTATAATTCCATGTGTATTATATTATATTATATTATTATTATTATTATTATTATTATTATTATATTATCATCTACATTTATGATGAGAATTTCTGTTGAAGGCTATGCAAAATTACTTGATGTTTTTGGAACTAGTGAATCTAACGCGCCAATGTAAACTCAGATTTTTTTTAAATATGAACTTTATCAAACAAAACATGCATGTATTGTGTAACATGAAGTCCTATGATTGTCATCTGATGAAGATAATTCAAGTTTAGTGATTCATTTCATCATTATTTCTGGTTTTTGTGAAGGCTATATTTTGCTGGAAAATGGCTGTGCTTATTGTGGTTTGGCGGAGACCTAACATAATCGTTTGTTGTGCTTTCCCTGAAAAGCCTATTTCAAATCGGACACTTTGGTGGGATTAACAACGAAAATAGATTTGAAATGATATAAGACACATGTTTGTTTTAGGAATTGTAATTATGAGATTTCGGTGGTTTGAATTTTGGCGCCCTCTCTTTTCACTGGTAGTTGTCATATTGATCCCGGTATCAGGATTGCAGCCATAACAGGTTAAAGGTCATCACTAAGCTAAGGACCCTGGGACTAAACAACTCCCTCTGCAACTGGATCCTGGACTTCCTGACGGCCGCCCCCTGGTGGTGAGGGTAGGTAACAACACATCCGCCACGCTGATCCTCAACACGGGGGCCCTTCAGGGGTGCATGCTCAGTCCCCTCCTGTACTCCCTGTTCACTCATGACTGCATGGTCAGTTACGACTCCAACACCATCATTAAGTTTGCCGATGACACAACTGATCATCGACAACAACGAGACAGCCTATAGGGAGGAGATCAGAGACCTGGCCGTGTGGTGCCAGGACAACAACCTCTCATTCAGTGTAATCAAGACAAAGGAGATGATTGTGGACTACAGGAAAAGGAGGCCTGAGCACGCACCCATTCGATGGGGCTGTAGTGGAGCAGGTTGAGAGCTTCAAGTTCCTTGGTGTCCACATACACAACAAACTATCATGGTCCAAACACACCAAGACAGTCGTGAAGAGGGAACGACAAAGCCTATTCCCCAGGAGACTGAACATTTTTGGCATGGGTCCTCAGATCCTCAAAAGGTTCTACAGCTGCACCATCGAGAGCATCCTGACCGGTTGCATCTCTGCCTGGTATGGCAACTGCTCGGCCTCCGACCGCAAGGCACTACAGAGGGTAGTGCGTACGGCCCAGTACATCACTGGGGACAAGCTTCCTGCCATCCAGGACCTCTATACCAGGTGTTGTCAGAGGAAGGTCCAAAAAATTGTCAAAGACTCCAGCCACCCTAGTCATAGACTGTTCTCTCTGCTACCGCAAGGCAAGCTGTACCGGAGCGCCAAGTCTAGGTCCAAAATACTTACAGCTTCTACCCCCAAGCCATAACACTCTTGAACAGCTAATGTAATGGCTACCCAGACTATTTGCATTGCCCCCCCTTTTACACTGATGCTACTCTCTTTATTATGGAGTGGCAGGTAGCCTAGTGGTTAGAGCATTTTTTTATTTTTTTTATTTTAAAATGTTTTTTGACCCTGAACAAGGTAGTCAACCCACTGTTCGTAGGCTGTCATTGTAAATAAGAATTTGTTCTGAACTGACTTGCCTAGTTAAATAAAAATAAATAAAAAATAAAAATGATCTATGCATAGCCACTTTAACTCTACCTAGTGGTCATGTACATATTACCTTGACTAACCGGTGCCCCTGCACTGTCTTTGTACCGGTACCCACTGTATATAGACTTGCTATTGTTATTTTACTGCTGCTCTTTAATTATTTGTTACTTATATATATATTTTTTTTACTTATCTATTTGTTAATAGCATTTTTAACAGGTTAATACTTATTTTTCTAAAAACTACATTGTTGGTTAAGGGCTTGTATGTAAGCGTTTCACTGTAAGTTCTACACCTGTTATACTCGACAGATGAGCTTCCCTGAGATGGTTTCTGACAGTTTGTGCAAAAATTATTTGGTTGTGCAAACCCACAGTTTCATCAGCTTTTCAGGTGACTGGTCTCAGATGATCCCGCAGGGGAAGAAGCCTGATGTGGAGGTACTGGGCTGGTGTGGTTACACGTAGTCTGCAATTGTGAGGCCTGTTGGACATAATGCCAAATTCTCTAAAACAAAATGGTTCAGAAATGAACATTAAATTCTCTGGCAAGAGCCCTGGTGGTCATTCCTACAGTCAGCATGCCAATTGTACACTCCCTCAAAACGTGAGACATCTGTGACATTGTTGTGTTACAGGTGGATGGATTATACTGGCAAATGAGAAATGCTCACTAACAGGAATGTAAACAAATTTGAGCACAGCATTTTAGATGAATACGCTTTTTGTGCACATAAAAAATGTCTGGGATCTTTTATTTCAGCTCATGAAACATGGGACCAAGAATTTACATATTGCGTTTATATTTTTGTTCCGTGTTATGACATTAATTTTGAGTTCAACACCTGAGAAAGTGGAAACTCAAAGCACATGAACTAGATCGCTAAGTCTAAATATAATACCCACTGCTAATAGCCAATTTAATCTTGGTAAGGGTGCTAGTTTAACAGAGAAATTGTGCACAAAAAAATGGGATGCCAGCCATTTGTTTATTTTTATCCAAAAATATATTTGTGTGTGTGTCAATTTTGACCAGCCCACACAACAAAACAATGGTCCAGCCCATCTGGTATTTGCCGGAATTGCCAGAATCCCAATCTGCCCCAGGTAGCCTACTGGTTAAGAGTGTTGAGCCAGTAACCAAAAAGCCACTGGTTTGAATCCCAGAGCTGTCAGCGTGGAAACATTTGCTGTTCTGCCCTTGAGCAAGGCAGTTATCCCCCAACAACTGCTTCCTGGGCGCTGATTAAGGCAACTCACTGCACCTCTCCGATTCAGAAGGGTTGTGTTAAATGTGGAAGACACATTTTGGTTGAATGCATTCAGTTGTGCAACTGACTTGTTTTCACCTTTTCTATCCCTTCCTTAAAAACACCACCATTGTGAATGAGAGGAATTTGAAACTCATACCAATCTCTGCTTACCCTCGCTCTCTCTATCCTTTCTCTCTTCTCTCTGTGCTGAAATGATGGTCAGAAAGGAAATGAGAGATTGGAGAAAAAAAAATCTTCCTTAGTAAAGGTATTACATTTTTTTTCTCTCCTGATTTTTATCTATTCTGTAAAATGGCTTCAATTGACGAATACAGTGCTATACAGCAATCAGAAATAAAGAAGGAAGAACTCTCCCTTCATGGACATGATAGACTTAATAAAGTCCTCTGTGTGGTAGAAGAAGAGATAAAGATTATAAAGAAATGTTAACTTGTAGTTTCACTTATCTATGACTTTTCAAAAGTGCACAGACAGACTCGCAGACAGAGAGTACGGGAGGAAGGCTGGCATGTGGGTAAGTGGGTTGACACAAGCGAATAGAAGGTGAGAAAGACAAAAATATAAAAAAAAATATTAGAGGGAAGTAGTGAGGGAGAGAGATAATAAGAGACAGACAGACAGAGTGGGGGAGAGACGCAAAGCAAGCAAGAAGAAAAATAGCTGTATAGCTAGGTTTCCATCCAATTGGCGAAAAATGTTCATGCAAATATTTTCCGACCAGAGATGTGTTTCCATCAAATGTACTTCTTGTGATTAAAAGGCTGTGCATGATGACATACATAAAAATAACTTGGCTTTAAATTCCCAGGTACTGAATCAAAAAACACAAGTTTAACTTTTCTAGGGTAGGGGGCAGCATTTGGAATTTTGGATGAAAAGCATGCCCAAATTAAACTGCCTTCTACTCAGGCCCAGAAGATAGGATATGCATATAATTAGTAGATTTGGATAGAAAACACTCTAAAGTTTCCAAAACGGTTAAAATAATGTCTGTGAGTATAACAGAACTGATTTGGTAAGCGAAAACCTGAGAAAAATCCATTCAGGAAGTAGGATTTATTTTGTTTGTGGTTTTCTATTCAATGCCATTACAGTATCCGTTGACTTAGGACTCAAATTGCAGTTCCGGTGCCTTCCACTAGATGTCAACAGTCTTTAGAAATGGTTTCAGGCTTGTATTCTGAAAAATGAGGGAGTAAGAGCAGTCTGAATGAGTGGATCCTGCCGTGTCACAGAGCTTTTTCATGGGCCCTACCGAGAGTGCCTTTCTTGTTTACCTTTTATATTGACAACGTTATTGTCCGGTTGAAATATTATCAATTTATTTAGGCTAAAACAACCTGAGGATTGAATATAAACATTGTTTGACATGTTTCTATGAACTTTACGGATACAATTTTGATTTTGTCTGCCTGTTGTGACTGCGTTTGAGCCTGTGGATTACTGAAGAAAACGCGCAAACAAAATGGACGTTTTTGGATATAAAGAGACTTCATCGAACATTTATTGAGTAAATGAATGTCTTCTGATTGCCACCATATGAAGATCATCAAAGGTAAGTGATTCATTTTATCTCTATTTCTGACTTGTGCAACTCTTCTACTTGGCTGGTTACTGTTTGTAATGATTTGTCTGCTGGGCTATGTTCTCAAATAATTGTAAGGTATGCTTTCACCGTAAAGCATTCTTGAATTCGGACACCATGGTTGGACTCACAAGAAGTTAATCTTTGAAACTATGTAAATTAGTTGTATCTTTTCTGAATTTTTATAATGAATATTTCTGTATTTGAATTTGGCGCTCTGCAATCTCACTGGATGTTGGCCAGGTGGGACCACATACCCTAGAGAGGTTAACCTCTCTAGGGTAGGGGGCAGCATTCTGAATTTTGGATGAAAAGCATGCCCAAATTAAACGGCCTGCTACTCGGGCCCAGAAGATATGATTTAGATAGAAAACACTCTAAAGTTTCCAAAACTGTTAAAATAGTGTCTCTGAGTATAACATAACTGATTTAGCAGGCGAAAACCTGAGAAAAATGCATTCAGGAAGTTTTTTGTTTGTGGTTTTGTAGTTTTCTATTCAATGACATTACAGTATCCATTGACTTAGGACTCCATTTGCAGTTCCTATGCCTTCCACTAGATGTCAACAGTCTTTAGAAATCGTTTCAGGCTTGTATTCTTAGAAATGAGGGAGTAAGACCAGTCTGAACGAGTGGACCCTACCGTGTCGCAGAGATTTTTCATGCGCAAGTGCATTATTTGTTTACCTTTTATATTGACGACGTTATTGTCCGGTTGAAATATTATAGATCATTTAGGCTAAAAAAAACAACCTGAGGGTTGAATATAAACATGTTTCTATGAACTTTACGAATACAATTTGGATTGTTTGTCTGATTGTTTTGACTGCGTTTGAGCCTGTGGATTACTGAAAACACGCAAACAAGGTTTTTGGATATAAAGAGACTTCATCGAACAAAAGGAACATTTATTGAGTAAATGAATTTCTTCTGATTGCCACCATATGAAGATCATCAAAGGTAAGGTATTAATTCTATCTCTATTTCTGAGTTTTGTAACGCTTCTGCTTGGCTGGTTACTGTTTGTAATAATTTGTCGACTGGGCTATGTTCTGGGCTAGGTATGTTCTGGGCTAGGTATGCTTTCGCCGAAAAGCATTTTATAAATATGACACCGGTTGGTTTAACAAGAAGTTAATCTTTAAACCTAGGTAAAATATGTTTTGTTTTCTGAATTTTTATAATGAGCATTTCTGTATTTGAATTTGGGCTCTGCAATCTCACTGGATGTTGGCCAGATGGGATGCTATCGCCCCACGTACCCTAGAGAGGTTAATGGGTTTCCATCGCATTTTCTACTGATCGTTTTGTCCAACAAAAAACAGAATTATATAGCGAACGTGCCAACTCTGCTTTTCGAATGTGCACTCTATCCAACAGCTCGCAGATTCAGGCTATGTTGTGACGTGACTATCATTAATGTGATGACATTCTATTTATCAAATAATTAACTATGTTGAATTATTACGTAATTCAATTAATCATGTAACTTGGGGCAACATGGGAAAAGTTTTTTAATGAGTTACTGTTTCTCGAATTAACTCAAGAATATATCAGAATAACTTGATGTCATAACAGTCAATAATCAATCATTTCCTCATACCAGTCTCATTCTGAACATCGCATAAGCTGTAAATCTGCATAAACCTGGGGCCCAGTGATCATTCCGTACCACACACATTTATTTACGAAGAAGCTAAATGATAACATAAGAGATATATATATATATATACACACATACACATACACACACACACACACACACACAGTAAAGATTATTGATTAGACATTTAATACGATGACAATAGGTCCCTAGCGGACCAACACAATATGACACATGTTACACAAGATGGAGATTTAGCGAGAGAGAGAAAGAGAAACAACACTTGGATACATTTGTAAACTATGCTTAGTTTAGCCCTAGTACCTTGCCCCGAACTGCTGCTCTTATTGGTAAGAAGTGTATTGCATGTATTTATGTGTTGAAGGTCTTCATCAGGTATCTCTGTTGGGTATCTCTGTTGGGCACAGGCCTTTCTGGGCTGAGTTCCTCTTAGTGGCTGAGGTTTGACCGATGCGTGTTCTCTGGATAGCCATCTCCTTCGGTCTCTGATTGTCCAAAAGATGTCACAATGTCATTTCTCATAGTTGTCTGTTTCCTGGTACTCGTTCTGGAAGAGTGGTCTTCTGAGGTTGGCTAATCAGCTGTGTAGATGATCCCAGCGTGGGAATGAAAACAGTGTAGACAACTGATGACTTGAAGAGAATAACCGGGTGGTCCTGCTTGAATTCTCCTTCTTAGATACAGTACTCAACTATAGCATTGATTGTTCAGAGGTTCCTTTGTCTTCTTCAACCTCGTGTCATGTTTCGTGGTTGTAATTTATCGTAGACTTTAGCTGCAGCTCGTGGTCAACTAGTCTGATACGTTAATTTAAAGCAAATACTTAGGTAGAAAGGGGGGGTTTCCGTCTTGCTTACATGCTCTCTGGGTTCCCTGGGCATTACTACTTACGAGGCAAGGTATCAAAATTTACTATGATCTTGTTTAGATAACTAAAATCACATTCTCATCGTCATAAAATATTCTCTTTTAATCTGGATATTTTCTACACAAAGTAAAGTATGTTAACATCATATCCACATTCTGAAAACTCTTCAGTTGATAATGTTTTTGTCATAACATATTAATTTAACTTTTAATGACACCACAAAAATAGACATTCATCTTCCACATTCCACTTCTCATTGTTACCAGCATTTGGAGGATGAAATATATTGTCCCAGAGTCCATTTACAGTGGGGCAAAAAAGTATTTAGTCAGCCACCAATTATGCAAGTTCTCCCAATTAAAAGATGAGAGGCCTGCAATTTTCATCATAGGTACACTTCAACTATGACAGACAAAATGAGGAAAACAATCCAGAAAATCACATTTGTAGGATTTTTAATGAATTTATTTGCAAATTATGGTGGAAAATAAGTATTTGGTCACCTACAAACAAGCAAGATTTCTGGCTCTCACAGACCTGTAACTTCTTTAAGAAGTTCCTCCGCTCGTTACCTGTATTAATGACACCTGTTTGAACTTGTTATCAGTATAAAAGACACCTGTCCACAACCTCAACCAGTCACACTCCAAAATTCACTATGGCCAAGACCAAAGAGCTGTCAAAGGACACCAGAAACAAAATTGTAGACCTGCACCAGGCTGGGAAGACTGAATCTGCAATAGGTAAGCAGCTTGGTTTGAAGAAATCAACTGTGGGAGCAATTATTAGGAAATGGAAGACATACAAGACCACTGATAATCTCCCTTGATCTGGGGCTCCACGCAAGATCTCACCCCGTGGGGTCAAAATGATCACAAGAACGGTGAGCAAAAATACCAGAACCACACGGGGGGACCTAGTGAATGACCTGCAGAGAGCTGGGACCAAAGTAACAAAGCCTACCATCAGTAACACACTACGCCGCCTGGGACTCAAATCCTGCAGTGCCAGACGTGTCCCCCTGCTTAAGCCAGTACATGTCCAGGCCCGTCTGAAGTTTGCTAGAGAGCATTTGGATGATCCAGAAGAAGATTAGGAGAATGTCATATGGTCAGATGAAACCAAAATAGAACTTTTTGGTAAAAACTCAACTCGTCGTGTTTGGAGGACAAAGAATGCTGAGTTGTATCCAAAGAACACCATACCTACTGTGAATCATGGGGGTGGAAACATCATGCTTTGGGGCTTTTTTTCTGCAAAGAGACCAGGATGACTGATCCGTGTAAAGGAAAGAATGAATGGGGCTATGTATCGTGAGATTTTGAGTGAAAACCTCCTTCCATCAACAAGGGCATTGAAGATGAAACGTGGCTGGGTCTTTCAGCATGACAATGATCCCAAACACACCGCCCGGGCAACGAAGGAGTGGCATCGTAAGAAGCATTTCAAGGTCCTGGAGTGGCCTAGCCAGTCTCCAGATCTCAACCCCATAGAAAATCTTTGGAAAGAGTTGAAAGTCCGTGTTGTCCAGCAACAGCCGCAAAACATCACTGCTCTAGAGGAGATCTGCATGGAGGAATGGGCCAAAATACCAGCAACAGTGTGTGAAAACCTTGTGAAGACTTAGAAAACCTTTCGACCTCTGTCATTGCCAACAAACGGTATATAACAAAGTATTGAGAAACTTTTGTTATTGACCAAATACTTATTTTCCACCATAATTTGCAAATAAATTCATACAAAATCCTACAATGTGATTTTCAGGATTTATTTTTCTCATTTTGTCTGAAGTATACCTATGATGAAAATTACAGGCCTCTCTAATCTTTTTAAGTGGGAGAACTTGCACAATTGGTGGCTGACTAAATTACTTTTTGCCCCACTGTATTTGATGTTTTAGTTTTGAGGTAGACTCTCATAAGGCACACAAAGACATTCCAATCCCCATACTAGAGCAGAAAGGAATCGTCTGCTGCCTTACAATTTACAATGGCCGTGAAGTGTCATAAAACCTGCATCTCAATCCCACTCCCCCCGTCTGTGGGAAAGAGAGTTCTGTAGCACTGATACACTGTAACTCAATCCTTTGGATCCTCACAGGGGAGTCATGACAGCTACCTACATGATGAGATGATTATGGACAAAAGAGGCGAGATCATTTTTATTTGTCAAATGGCAGCCAAGCGTCAATCATCATGTCACCAGAATAAGACTCTCGATATTCATTGGAAAGGAGCATCAAGCTTATCACCCTTCTGATATTTATTGGAAAGGAGCATCAAGCTTATCACCCTGCACTTTCACCACCCTTATCACCCCCGAGTCGTAGTGGAAAAACCACACACCATATCATCGCGTGACACCATCTTAACAATTTAAATGACCTGGTGCAGCTGAAGTGTGCAATCACGATATATTACAATAGATTAACATATACAGTACATATAAAAGACCATACATTATGTTAAATTAGCATTATATTAGTCATGTCAAACAGTATTGTCATATTATCATACATTACATGTAGCCTTTTTCAAATCAGGTATTTTTACAATGACAGTAGACACCAGACAAACCTTTTGTCTTTCTGAAGTCACTTTCTGAAGTCAGGGCTGAGGGCTGCTACGAGGGTTGTTGAGAGAGGGGGTGTTAAAATCGTTAGCGCGCAATCATACATGCACACACGCACTAAAAGGGCACATGGCACAGTCTCAGCATGGGGCCATAACTGCCAAATTGACCCATCACTTACAGTTGTAAAAAAATGACTGTCTGAGCCTCTGGCAAAGATGAGTTTCATTCAGTTACAATGGTGAACAAAAGTTATTAACACTTTTACAGTGGGCATGTCACAAGTCATCAATAGTTGCTCTCAGAGTGTGACACTGACAGAATGCTGTTGTGATGGATCAGATAAAGATGATATCCAGTCCACAGTACTATTATACAGTGCCTTCAGAAAGTATTCAGACTCCTTGACTTTTTCCACATTTTCTTTTGTTACAGCCTTATTCTAAAATTGATTACATTGTTCCCCCCCCCTTCATCAATATACACACAATACCCCATAATGACAAAGTAAAAATAGTTTTTTTTTTTTAAATGTTTGCATTTTTTTTAAATTTTTTTTTAACACTGGAAATATCACATTTGTGTAAGTATTCAGAACCTTTACTCAGTACTTTGTTGAAGCACCTTTGGCAGCGATTATAGCATCAAGTATTATGGCGCTATAAGCTTGGCACACCTGTGTTTGGGGAGTTTCTCCCATTCTTCTCTGCAGATCCTCTCAAGCTCTGTCAGGTTGGATGGGGAGTGTTGCTGCACAGCTATTTTCAGGTCTCTCCAGAGATGTTCAATTGGTTTAAACTCCGGGCTCTGCCTTGGCCAGTCACGGACATTCAGAGAGTTGTCCCGAAGCCACTCATGCGTTGTCTTAGTTGTGTGCTTAGGGTCGTTGTTCTGTTGGAAGGTGAACCTTTGCCCCAGTCTGAGGTCCTAAGCGCTCTAGAGCAGGTTTTCATCAAGGATCTCTGTACTTTGCTCCGTTCATCTTTGCCTTGATCCTGACTAGTTCCCCAGTCCCTGGCGCTGAAAAACATCAGCACAGCATGATGCTACCTCCACCATGCTTCACCGTAGGGATGGTGCCAGTTTTACTCCAGATGTGACTGAATACTTATGTAAATAAGGTATTTATGTTGCTATGTTTGAATAAATGTTTAACAATTTCTAAACTGTTTTCACTTCATCATTATGGGTTATTGTGTGTAGAGTATTTTTTGTTTAATCTAATACACTTTAGAATACGGCTGTAACGTAACAAAATGTGGAATAATTCAAGGGGTCTGAATACATTCCGAAGGCACTGTATTCAGACATCAATAAGTCTTGCGTTGGCCACAATGTTGAATGGCCATCCGTAATAATAGCAACTTTTTCTCCACTTAAGTTTTTTAACCTTTGTTTGTGTGTATCCTTCTCTACCAACTGCAGATTTCCTTCCCGATAAACTGTAGATAAAATTTAATTTTCCCCCACCATTGACTTGTAGTGGGGCTGTTGATGTGCAGTTGAAGGCATGGTGTGATTCACTGAAAGAGGGCTAATGACCCACTACCCTGTCTAACTCTCACCCGACTTACCTCACCTATGCTCCTCTCCTCCCCTCCACCTTTCCACCCTCAGTCTCTCACCTTACCTGCCCAGCCCTCCATTGACAACATCAAATGATACAAAAACACAAATCACATTATCGATCATTGAACAGCTGAAGATAATGCATACTCTGGTTAAATAAAATAATATTTGACACAAAGATCAACACACTTTCATTCCAGAAACGTGTGACTTTCCTAAATAACATCTTATGTATTTTCCACAAGAAAGGGAGAAAGAGTGGGTGGGAAAAAGGGAGAGAGCAACTTTGACTCCTAAAACACTACAATGCATTGAGTGTTGGAGTCGCTCCTGAGTACAAAGACAAAAACACACCAAATGTCCGCTTTCCGATTCCGAAGTCCAATTTATTGGTCACATACACATATTTAGCAGATGCTATTGCGGGTGTAGCGAAATGCTGCATAAAATAATTGCTCCTTCCTCTTCCTCCCACCTCCCAACCCCCCACTCACAGCTTACCACTTCTGCTTCCTTTGTATATCAAGCCCACCTCAGAGATTCTGTTGGTTTAATTGAATTAGAGATGGTGGTCCCTTTAATGTGCAGCAACAACATAGGCTTAACAAAAGCCAATTCTTCGATTTGGGTTTTTGGTACGTTTACGCAGATCATTTCCTGGCACACTGCACTATTGGGAACGCTGATGGCCAGGCTGGGATCAGTGCTGGGAAACCCCTAATTGGATTTCCAATGGTGTGTGTGTGTGTGTGTGCGTGCCAAAGTGATGGCGAGAGGGATAAGATGAGAGGATTTACATGTTTCCCTATCATATCCAGGTAAGAAATTCTCATTTATAACAATGACCTGGGGAATAATTGCATTCGAGAAGAGAAAAGAAAGCTTAGGCTGGGGATGATAAGACGACCATGCGGTGCTAGTCTGAAGAGAGAGAATCTTCACGTTTAGTAATTAGATACAAAAGTACCACACTATTTTCCTCATGTTGTGGAGATGTAGGGAGCCCCTTTTGACCCTCAATAATATCCACTCAACTCCTTCTACGTCTCAAATGTTGATTATCTTCATGCTCCCTCTACCTGATCACTGACATCCACAGCTCTAGCACTAACGAGGCTCAGCTCATCTACATAGAATATTAGCTCAAAAGTATTGTGGAGCTCCTGCACCTAAACGTAAACAGTATCAGCACGTAACATGAATAACGGCCCCCTATTTCTATCAAGCACGGCTTTTGCCCAATGATGTGATGGACCATAGTCCGGTATACTCAGGGCCAGATTAATCGAACCCCCTCGCACAAATAACCTCACACTCAACGTCAACAAAACTAAGGAGATGATTGTGGACTTCAGGAAACAGCAGAGGGAACACCCCCCTATTCACATCGATGGAACAGTAGTGGAGAGGGTAGTAAGTTAAGTTCCTCTGCGTACACATCAGACAATTGGTCCACCCACACAGACAGCATCGTGAAGAAGGCGCAGCAGTGCCTCTTCAACCTCAGGAGGCTGAAGAAATTCGGCTTGTCACCAAAAGCACTCTTCAACCTCAGGAGGCTGAAGAAATTCGGCTTGTCACCAAAAGCACTCACAAACTTCTACAGATGCACAATCGAGAGCATCCTGTCGGGCTGTATCACCGCCTGGTACGACAACTGCTCCGCCCACAACCGTAAGGCTCTCCAGAGGGTAGTGAGGTCTGCACAACGCATCACCGGGGGCAAACTACCTGCCCTCCAGGACACCTACACCACCCGATGTCACAGGAAGGCCATAAAGATCATCAAGGACAACAACCACCCGAGCCACTGCCTGTTCACCCCGCTATCATCCAGAAGGCGAGGTCAGTACAGGTGCATCAAAGCTGGGACCGAGAGACTGAAAAACAGCTTCTATCTCAAGGCCATCAGACTGTTAAACAGCCATCACTAACATTGAGTGGCTGCTGCCAACACACTGACTCAACTCCAGCCACTTTAATAATGGGAATTGATGGGAATTGATGGGAATTGATGTAAAATATATCACTAGCCACTTTAAACAATGCTACTTAATATAATGTTTACATACCCTACATTATTTATCTCATATGTATACGTATATACTGTACTCTATATCATCTACTGCATCTTTATGTAATACATGTATCACTAGCCACTTTAAACTACGCCACTTTGTTTACATACTCCTCTCATATGTATATACTGCACTCAATACCATCTACTGCATCTTTATGTAATACATGTATCACTAGCCACTTTAAACTACGCCACTTTGTTTACATACTCATCTCATATGTATATACTGCACTCAATACCATCTACTGTATCTTGCCTATGCCGCTCTGTACCATCACTCATTCATATATCTTTATGTACATATTCTTTATCCCCTTACACTTGTCTATAAGGTAGTAATTTTGGAATTGTTAGCTAGATTACTTGTTGATTATTACTGCATTGTCGGAACTAGAAGCACAAGCATTTCGCTACACTCGCATTAACATCTGCTAACAATGTGTATGTGACAAATAAAATTTGATTGATTGATTGTGAGAAGAGGCAGAGCAATGCTTCAGTGCGCTGCAGCAGCACTACTGTCAATTTATACAGAAACGAGAGATCACTTGTGAGGCTGTTTTATGAAAGTCTGAGAATATTTAGCCAAAGGAAACATTTTTATCTTAAGTGACTTTAAAACCTCTTTGGACTAGACGTGGCGCTAGCGACCCACCTCGACAACATCCGGTGAAATTGCAGAGCACAAAATTCAAATTAGAAATAGTAATATTTAACATTCATGATCAAACAAGTGTCGTACATCAGAATTTTTTTTATTTATCTGAGGACAGCACCCCGCACACAGAAGCATTAAAAACATTTTCCAACCAGGCTGGTGCGCCATGAAAGTCAGAAATAGTGACAAAATAAATGCCTTACCTTTGAAGATCTTCTTCTGTTGTCACTCCAAAAGGTTCAAGCTACATCACAAATGGTCCTTTTGTTTGATAAAGTCCTTCTTTAGCTGGCGACGAACTTAAATCTCTGTCTTCAATTTTATTGTTTATTTATGTATTAGGGTACCTGAGGTTTGATTATAAACGTTGTTTGACTTCTTTGGAGAAGTGTATTGGTAACGTTTGAGATTCATTTTGTGTGCATTTTGAAGGAGGGAAACCTATGGATTATTGAATGAAGCGCGCCAGTCTATGGAGATTACATGGTTGTGTGCTCGATTTTATACACCTGTCAGAATTTGGTGTGGCTGAAATAGCCGAATCCACTGATTTTAGAAGAGGTGTCCACATACTTCTGTATATATAGTGTAGTAAAGTACACAAACTAGTAAGGACACTAATACTAATTAACAGGGGAACAGAGGATTACTTTAGAATACCGTGCCTAGGCCCCATAGTTAGAATGAAAACATGGTGAAACTGCACTTAAAGTAACAGGTAAGGTACTACATAATATTTGCTTAAGTACAATGCTAAAATAAGTGGGTAACGACAGGACAGTAATCAGAAACAAGACTAAAACAAGAAGCAACTACCCAGCTACAAGCAAAGATCGAAAAGGTAAGGATGATGTCACACCCTGCTTTACCTATTTGTGCTTGTCTGCACTCCCCTCCAGGTGTCGCCAATCTTTACCATTATCCCCAGTGTATTTATACCTGTGTTCTCTGTTTGTCTGTTAACAGTTTGTTTTATTTCGTAAAACCTACCAGCATTTTCCCACCTGTCTGTTCTAGTTCCTGTTTTCTAGTTTTTCCCGGTTTTGACCATTCTGCCTGCCCTGAACCTGAGCCTGCCTGCCGATCTGTACCTTGCCGTACAACACTGGATTATTGACCCCTGCCTACTCTGACGCTGAGACTGCCTGCCGTTCTGGCCCCTTTGCACCCTCTGGATTACTGACCTCTGCCTGCCCCTGACTTGTCATTTTGCCTGCCTCTGTACTAGTAATACATGTTTGTTACTTCGACACTGTCTGCATCTGGGTCTTACCTGAAACGTGATAGATGGCCCATGCACAGCATAAGTGAAAGTTCATTAAGGATACACCCCTTTTTTCGATTCTTTTGCCTAAGATGACATACCCAAATCTAACTGCCTGTAACTCAGGCCCTGAAAGCAAGGATATGCATATTCTTGGTACCATTTGAAAGGAAACACTTTGAAGTTTGTGAAAATGTGAAAGGAATGTAGGAGAATATAACACAATAGATCTGGTGAAAGATAATACAAAGAAAAAAAACAACTTATTTTGTATTTTTTTTTACCATCTTCGAAATGCAAGAGAAAGGCCATAATGTATTATTCAGCCCAGGTTCAATTTAGATTTTGGCCACCAGATGGCAGCAGTGTATGTGCAAAGTTTTAGGTTGATCCAATTGCATTTCTGTTCAAAATTTAGTATCAAAACTGCCCAAATGTGCCTAATTTGTTCAATAATTTTTCATGTTCAAAACTGTGCACTGTCCTCAAACAATAGCATCGTATTCTTTCACTGTAATAGCTAATGTAAAATGGACAGTGCAGTTAGATTAACAACAATTGAACTTTCTGCCAATATGAGATATGTCTATGTTCTGGAAATGTTCTTGTTTCTTACACCTCAGGCTAATCGCATTAGCCTATGTTAGCTCAACCGTCCTGTGGACAGAACACCGATCCCAAAGAAGTTAATAATTATAGCCTCTATTATTGATAGATCTTCAGTAACTAATAGTTGTTCCTATATAACAACCAAGATAACTAACAACTCTTTACATTCATACTTAGCAGCGACAAATATACTATTCATTGGTTCTTACCTGGTTGTTGCCGTCTTATTTCGCTGTTGTTTCCTGGCACTTTCTGGACGTTACCATCTTATTTCAGCAGTGTAAACTAAAGTGCTACCCCCCTCTCCATGCTACTGAAACCATGGTACTGTCATAAAAAATGAAATCATTGTACTTCTGTGGGTACTGTTATGTCATCGTGATGTCATTGCTCATCAGAATGTCTTAACCATGATGTCACACACCGCAGAGTCTCATCGGGGACCTGTAGGCTATGGGTCCAAAGGTAAAGATCTAGCCAGTAGGGGCAATTCCACGTTAACTTAATTACGCTGAGACTCAAATTTTTCACTTTAAAAGTATGCCAAAAAACATTTACTCAAAGAACAGTGCAGATGTTTGGTGAGGGAAGGACGGTAAAATCTCCCTCCATTTTTTTATGACCATGTTTTCCCCAAAAATATGTGTCATAAGGATGTAATGGAGGCGAAGTCAGGTGCAGGAGAGCAGAGTGAAGTGGACAGACGCACACTTCATTCCAGTAAAAATAACAGAAGCACAACCAACGTGCCCAAACACGGAACAAATGACAAAAGTCTGGCGTGTAAACAAAAACACCAAATAGACAAAGTACACTTAACACAAGCAATCTTACACAAAGACATGATGGGGAACAGAGGAATAAATACATGTAGATTGATAGGGGAATGAAAACCAGGTGTGCAGGGAACAAGACAAAACAAATGGATACATGAAAAATAGAGCGGCGATGGCTAGAAAGCCGGTGGGGTCGACCGCCGAACGTCGCCCAAAACAAGGAGTGGAGTTGACTTTGGCCGAAGTCGTGACAATATGTTTAATATCTACTCCAAATTAAGATTCAAAGATGTCTACAGAAAGAATGGGGTGTCAGCTATGATATGACAGCTTGAGTAAAAAAAAAATCCCTTTTGGTTTTTGAAGTGGCTTAACCCCTGGTAACAGAATGATGGTAACAAAATTACGTCATGGGTCCCTGATCTATACTATACAGAAATGCTTAATAATGAATGTCATTCTCTTCATGGTGATGTATCCTGACTAGGTACACAGATATAGAATAATGTAATATCCTCCTTCGCATGTTTGGGTATTATTCTACACACTAGCTAAATTTGGTTGGTTCGGACCGGACAAAATATGTACCAATAGTAGACATCTATGTTGCACAAGTTTGGACATCACAGTAGAGTACAGTACACTACAACAAATAACAGTATAGTAGAGGTCAGTACAGTACAGCACAGTAAAGTATAGTTCAGTAGAGTAGAGTTCATTACAGTACAGTATTATACTGTACTGTTCTAAGCTCTACTGTACAGTACTGCACTGACCTAAACTCTACGTTTCTTTACTGTAATTGGCTCAGATGTGGACTGACCAAATTTCAACAATTTTTCAATGTCAGTCTGTGCTCAGTGGGAGAGAGAGAGAGTTTTCACACATTTGCTTTGACCACCATATGACAGAAAGAGAAGTAAAACTGTTATTAGCTGAACATAACAGTATGCCAGTGTAAAGGAGGACACTAGCAGAGGAACCAATGGTGGTTTGTGACTATGAATTACCATTGTAGCCAATTCACTCATTCTGTTACAGATTGTTGCCAATGCAATCATTGTTACATAGTTTTTGTAACAGATTGACCTGTTTTAATTACTTAATAATGCATAAACAACATTTATCTAAGTAAAAACACTATAACTAGTTGGTAGGTCTACTTTTACTTGTTGTGAACTTTCATTACCCTCCCTCCTCATGGGGGAGAAATTTTTTTTAAATATCTTAAATGTATGTGTTATTTTGGTAACAGTGACAAGACACTAGGCTATATTTCTTAAATTTACAAAAGGCAAATCATTTCTGCAAAACTAAATATCAAAGTTGATACTAGTTGGCGGGGGTTTTCAAAATTATTATGTTTTGATGTATTTCTTATATCTATCTGTTGGACCAGAAATTAAAGCCTTTCCTTATTCTTAATTTTCATGATGGAAAATGGTTGAAAAATTTATATATGCCTTAATATAGTATAGACTCATTCATTTCACAGCTAATTTGATGGGATCCTAGGACTTCACATGTTAGTGCTCATGGAGCTTTTTTACATGGAAATGCCCATAGGGCTCTCATATGCATCATCACTAATCTAATGACACATAACTTAGGAATCGCACAGGCAATAGTGACATCCATCCCCCTCAAACAGCCAATGACTTAGAGAAGGGGAGGGGGGCAAGCTGAGATAACAGGGATCACAGATTGCCTTTTGAGACAGGGGTACTCACACAGGGCTCCGCACACACACATTTCTCTCTCTCTCTCTCTCTCTCTCGGCATGGAGAGGGACACATTTCAAAGACTACAAATATGCTAAACAGCAAGCCTGTCCTGCCATCTGCTCACCTGAACACATGCACATGCACACACACAACAACACAGTCTTTTACAACTGACCTTGTGGGGATACACAATTCAGTCTCATTCAAAATTATATTTTCCCTAACCTCTAACCCTATCCTGTACTCTTACCCTAACCTAAACCTTAACCCTAACACTAAACCTAACATTAGGTCCTAACCCAAACCCTTAATAACTTGTTGAGGATAGGGGGCAGCATTTTCACTTTGGATGAATTGCGTGCCCATAGTGAATTGCTTCCTATTCTGTCCTATATTGCTAATATATGCATATTATTATTACTATTGGATAGAAAACACTCTGAAGTTTCTAAAACTGTTTGAATTATGTCTGTGAGTATAACAGAACTCATAGGGCAGGCAATCATCCAAACAAGAAGTGAAATTCTGAATGTGGGTCAACTTTGACGTCATCTAATGGTCTAACATAAATATATGTTGTGTTTTCGTTGTAAAACATTTAAAAAAATCGGACATGATGGGTAGATGAACAATATGTTTATCTTTCAATTGAGGCATTGGACTTGTTAATGTGTGAAAGTTAAATATTTCTAAAGAATATTTTTGAATTCCCTGTGCCACCTTTTCAGCTGAATGGGGGGTGGAGTTCCCCTCGGATCGCCTTGTCATAAATAGCTCCTAACCCTGAACCTAACCCTAACACTAATTCAAACCTTAACCCTAAACCCCCTAGAAATAGGGGACCAACAAAACATCCCCAGTTGGTCAAATGTTTGTTTGTTTACTATTCTTGTGGGGACTTCTGGTCCCCACAAGTATAGTTAAACACGTCCACACGTCCACACGTCCAAACACGTCCACACACACACACACACACACACTGCTCTTCTGTCCACAACGATGTGCTGTCTGTCTTTATGAATACCTCAACTATACAGGTGATCCCAACGGTTCAGATGCCTCCACTGACTGTAAATCAGTGACAGAACTGTCCACAGTGACTTCACATGATTCAGCTGACTCTAGATCAGTGCCAGGATAGGATATGGACAGCTCAGCACTGACCAAATGGTGTTTCTCTCCTTTCTCTTAGTCTTACTCTGGCCCCAACCTCTGTGAGTTGTGTGAAAGGAACAGATACACCGTTAACAGAAGCACACAACTCTTTGGCTCTGTTTGTCTATCTCCCCAGCCCTTACGTTAGCAAACCAAACTTGGCTGCCCAGTCCAGCTCACCTAATTTTTAGACTGCAGTGTGATTTTTCTCAGTTTCCAGGGGTTTCAATTACCATGGTAACAGATGGTGGGGCGTTGACATGACTTAATCAATGGCTCCGACAGGGGGCGCCTCACCTCAAGCTCTGATAAAACATTGCAGGTTTACACTTTTTTGCTACTCCCCCTACGGACATTCTTTCTCCTGCTGAAAATGTCAAGGGGTCTGAATACTTTCTGAAAGCACTGTGTGTGTGTGTGTGTGTGTGTGTGTGTGTGTTTGGAAGTGGAGAGAGTGATGTCCGTAACAGGGCCAGGTACTGTTTGCTCTGCAGCTCCCAGAGCACACTAGTGTCCAAAAACATCTGCTATGAAGATGTAATGTTGATGAGTTTCTACTGCTCGGCCTGTCATGCCAAAATGCGTCCCCCACTGTGTCACAATGGATTCGATAAGCTATAGCGTCCACTGCTATATCAATGGTGTGATGACCTAATGCATCGAATTTTGGAGATCATGACAGACAAAATTACATTATTTTCATCCCCGCTATATACACACACACAACTGATTACCGCGACAAGTTTGACTTGACTTAGACTTGGAACCTCAAGACATGGGACTCGACTTTGACTTTCTGACTTTAAATGATCTGTCCAGGTTTAGTACATCATTTCACTTATTTTGTGGCACAGAGTCTCCACGGTTTATTCTCCACGCCGCCAGAGCCAGTAGCTGCAGCGTTGCCCTTGCAATGGCAACAGATTGGCTAGTGAAACTAAGAGTGTGCCGGGTAGTCGGAAAAAATTAGTATCAAAACGGATATGGGCAATTTCTGGATACGATTATGATCCAAGTATTTTCTGTGATTATCCATGATCTGAAAAAATGACATTTTCGGGTGCCAGCATGCATCTTTCTAATGTCAGTCAGTCAATCAGTCATGTGAAAGGTTCTACGTTGGTCTAAATAACTCAACTGGCTAGCATGCTTGCCAGTAAAGAGAAGGGCGGGCTGTACGTTGATTCTGCTACTCTGATTCGATAGAGTGAAGCTGTAGGTGGGTCTTTTCTATAAACCATTTGGCCAATGTGTGATTTTGGGGATACAACTTTCAAAATGGTTTGAAACAATAATAAAAAGGATTTTCATGCAGATCTACATGTGTACTTGGAGCCCACTAGGCTATATAATAATAATCCAGAATAATTAATAAGTATAGCGTTGGGTGTTTCACAATACAAGGCACAAAAACATATGAAAACATGAACACATTACCTTCATGCTTTCGCTGTAAATCAAGCAGACAACAACACATGATCAACCTCAATTCGCTAGGGAAATTAGATCCCAATGTGGATCGAGGTACAACTGTCTTCCACAGTGTAACAACTGAGACACCAAAATATTCTGGACATTCCTTGCAAACAGCTTTTTTTTTGCATTGCATGCGCTATCACAACAGTTATTCGTCAATTGACTGTCATTTGGAAAGTTCCTTTCTGGGTCAGATGATGATGTGTGAAAATATCACAGAGTAACTCTTCAGCTGGATGCCAAATTGTATCCGACAACTATTTAAGAACCACGTTAATGACATGATGTGATGTAATGTAATGACAAAATAAAAAATGCAGATTATTATCAATGATTTGTCAACAGATGTAACAAGTTGTCCAGTGTAGGAAATCCTCACGGGTACCCTAGTTTATTACCCTTGCTTTGTAATTTAACCTGATCACTTTTCCTCCATGTTTTTGGTCTGATCATTTAGCGTGCTGCTGCCTGCTACTATGATAAATCACACTGCGAGGACGTTTGCTATCGAGCTGACAACGTGCATAATATCTAAAAAGAATCGCTGATGCGCATTCTGACTGAACGACAGCAAATTTGTCTGTCTGATAAAGTTGAGAACACACACAGCCCTCCGCACACTGCTCCTAATCTGTATCTTTTTTGAAGTGAGAACATGCAGGGATGTATTTGACCAACATATATTTAGGTATATTAAAAAACACTCTTTTCATATAGCCTACCATTTATTACCCTCTGAGTGAGCGCAATGTGACTTTTATTAATATTTGCCTGTATGTATCCACCCAAAAATGAAATGCTAATTAGCTGCTAATGTGGCTATCATAAAGAACTAAAAATGCCATGATGATCTGGACGGGACTGCCAAATCGAGGCAAAGGTAAGAATCTCTGGATTAACTATCCTAATGTTAGCCAATCTAGTCATTAATAAATTGGCTACATTTTTATTAGTCTGAACTGTCTTGTGCAAAAAATGTAATTACACAATACCTGTTAGCAAGGATGCCAGCTAGAGATGACGTGCAGGAGCTTGCAGGGATTTGTAGTCTTGCATGATGTCTACTTTGATGCTAATTAGCATTTTTGAATCTGAGAGTAAATAGAGCCAAATATACTGATAAAAGTCACCTTGTCCGAGAGAGGTTTACATGGTTATCAAAATGTCACGGCAGGACGAGGTAACACGAAACACAGCCCTTATTTTAATTGTTTCTAAAATTCCCTATAGGAAAAATGTGTAAGGACCAATGCCGGAGAAGAGAAGCAGGTACAGGGAGTTGAACTCCACTTAATGTGGAACAGACATTGAACAGGACAGAGACAGCGTCAGAACCGGGTATACAAATACAAACTAACATTAATCCTGAAGCAGGGAACAGACAGATATACCCCATGATGGTGGCAGGAGTGTGTAATGCTGGGGAGCTTGGCGCCTTTGAGCTCCAGGGAGGGGAAGCGGGAGCAGGCGTGACAGTACCCACCCTCTAGGGGTGCCACCCGGCGTCCCACCTGGGCGAGCCTGACAGGCCAGCCAAGGCCTGGGCGCTGGACCAACCGGTTGGGGCGTAAAAGCCTGCTGATCCTGCTGGAACATGGGAGCCTGCTGAAGCGTAGATGCCTGGCGATCCGACTGGGCCTGACGTGGGATGAGCGCCTGCCAAGCCAACCGGGACAAGAACCTCTCGAGCCAGCTAGCGCGGGGTAGCCTGATGAGCTGGCTAAGGCACCCCCAGTTCCATCGGCGGCTGCCCCCGGACCCAAAGTCACCACCAACCGGAAAGCCAGCACTCCCCGATGCTTTGTTGGATGGCTTCATGATTCTGTAAGGACCGATGCTGGAGAAGAGAAGCAGGTACGGGGAGTTGAACATTTACTGTGGAACAGACATTGAACAGGACAGGGACAGTATCAGAACCGGGTATACAATGACAAATTAACATTAATCTTGAAGCAGGGAACAGAGTTTGGGAACAGACAGATATAGGGGAGGTAATGACACAGGTGATTGAGTCCAGGTGAGTCCAGTAATTTCTGGTGCGCGTGACAGGGGAAGGCAGGTGTGCGTAATGATGGTGGCAGGAGTGTGTAATGCGCCTTCGAGGCCAGGGAGGGGGAGCAGGAGCAGGCGAGACAAAATTTGAGGTGGAAAAAGTATTGGAACCATTTTACTGTTTGACCGCTAGGTTTTATAGGTATTATGAAACCTCCACTGTGGAGCTCTATTACGGCTGTGCATAATAGGAGCACATGCACCTAAGTGCGTATAGAAATAGGCTACATGGCCTTCACGCCACGCTTTGAAGTCAGTACATTGAATTATAGCAAATTATTGTTCCATATATAAATGGTGATGAAATATCATTAATAATCATTAAGTCTGATTAAGACGAATGTACCAATGTAACAATGGATGTGAAAATTGCCTTTTAAATTGTAGAACCAGTTTATTGGTACAGTTGTAATGGCCAATTGGGTATTTGTGTGGTCCTGGGAGGGGATAAATGCTTATACTGTATGTACCCGTTTGAGCTCTTGTTAGACAGTCGATTTGGTTTCTCAAGGGGAGGCTGTGCATTCTTGCCCTCTACCTGTGCCAGTTAAGATAGGACATCTCATGCCTAATACAGAATCTTTTTCTTTTGGGCAGTGTATATTTGGTAAATGTACTTGTACATTTTGTATGATATGACGCTTTTAACATTGGATCACCAAGACCTGTAAATAAATCTTCACTCTGAGCACATCAACCTGTCTTGCCTTCAGCTGATTTCAAATAAAATCAAATACAATTTTATTGGTCACTTACATATATTTGCAGATGTTATCGCAGGTGCAGTGAAATGCTTGTGTTTCTTGTTCCAATGGTGCACTAATACCTATACAAAACAATACACACAAATCCTAAAAATGTAAATTAAGAAATTAAGAAATACCAAAACAAACAATGTCAGAGATTGGAATATATAATTATTGGCCTTCTAGGCAAAGAAAAAGCCATATCTCAGTCTGGCCAATAAAAATAAAAGATTTAAGATGGGCAAAAGGCCAGCATCCCGTAGTCGACTCTTCACTGTTGATGTTGAGACTGGTGTTTTGCGGGTACTATTTCTTAAAGTAATGATAGACTGTCGCTTCTCTTTGCTTATTTGAGCTGTTCATGCCATACTATCAACTTGGTATTTTACCAAATAGGGCTATCTTCTGTATTCCACCGCTATCTTGTCACAACACAACTGATTGTCTCAAACGCATTAAGAAGGAAAGATATTCCACAAATGAACTATTAACAAGGCACACCTGTTAATTGAAATGCTTTCCAGGTGACTACCTCATGAAGCTGGAAAAGAGAATGCCAAGAGTCCCAAGCTGTCAAGGCAAATTGTGGCTTGTAAAATATGAAATATATTTTGATATGCTTAACACTTTTGGGAACTACATGATTCAATAATTGTGATGTCTTCACTATTATTCTACAATGTAGAAAATAGTACAAATAAAGAAAAACCCTTGAATGAGTAGGTGTGTCCAAACTTTTGACTGGTACTGTTTGTGTTCGTTTGTATGAAGTGCAGTCAGGAGCACGCACACACACACCCCACTCAACACCCCTCCTAGTCAAATGTCTCTGCTTCTAACCCCAGTGACTTATCAGTGGTCTGACAGGGTGGCATTTGGCTGTGTCTGTCCTGTCATACTCCCTACGCCCTGTTATCTCTTAATAGAGAATATTACAACCTGTTATTGCAGTCTTATTATCAGATGGAGGACAGGATAAACACATATGCACGCATGCACAAATGCAAGCACAAACGCAGGCACACTCACAAACACACACACACATACACACACCAACCTTGCTCTCATGACACAAGGTGAGACCCAGATGCAGACACAGGAGGCAGGTGGTTGGAGTCTTACAATGTTTATTAATCCAAAATGAGTAGGCAAGAGAATGGTGGTGGACAGGCAAAAGGTCAAAACCAGATCAGGAGTACAGAGTACAGGAGGTACAGAGTGGCAGACAGGCTCGTGGTCAAGGCAGACAGAAACGTTCAGGCAGATGGGTAAAAAGTCCAGAAACAGGCAAGGATCAAAACTGGGAGGACAAAAAAAAGGAGAAATGCAAAAAGCAGGAGAACGGGAAAATACGTTGGTTGATTTGGAAATATACAAGACGAACTGGCACAGAGAGACAGGAAACACAGGGATAAATACACTGGGGAAAATCAGTGACACCTGGAGGGGGTGGAGTCAATCACAAGGACAGGCAAAATAAATCAAGGAGTGACAGCTCTATTATTGCAGCCTTGCTACCAGACTGAAAGCAGAATAAAAACACAGCAAAGACTAGCCCTATCTGATGCCCCTGACAATGCGTGGATCATACACTCATACCGAAACACATGCTATTGTACATGAATAACATGCAGAGTGGGAAGATAGATGAGCTGAAGCTAGGTTACATTACTTAGCACAGTCAACCGTGTTGGTACATATGTTGTGTTGTTGTTGCAGAACGAGAGAAGAAAATGGACAAGAGGCAGAAAGAGAGAGAAACTAAGTGCTGTCCATGGTGCTGAAATGCTCACTGGTAGTTAATGGAAGGGTATCCGTGTGTGTGTGTGCGCGCCTTTCAGGGGCCAAAAGAGCAAAGACAGACACAAACCAAACATGACTGCTCTTCAGTCTAAGGCTTTGTCCCAAGGGTCTACGCTGAATACCCGTCCTCTCCGTTTTCCTTGACAAATGATTCCTATGGTTTTGATAGGTGAAGGCAACATGGTGGAATCCTGTGCAAGCCTTAGGCAGACCAGTGGGCTTCAAGGAACAGAGACAAAAAAAGAAATCCCTTGATGTGAATTTGGACACACCCTAAGATAATGCAATGTAAAGGGGTCTAGACTGATCCCAATGATGCATTAGGATCATGTTATGAAGGGTTATGAACAGATTATACAGGGGTTATGAATGCTTAGCTGCTTTAAAATTCTGTCAATACAGTAGAGCACACTAAGGTGTGAGAGAGAGATAAGGACAGTGTTTTCTCTATATCTCTCTGCCTCTCTCTCTCTCTGACATCAGTAAATTGGTTCTGTCTGATTTGATAATTACAATAGCAGCTTTGATGTCCCAGGCACAACTAATTTAACTGACATCATTAAAAACCGCAGTAGATCCCTCAGATTAGGACCCCGTCTGTCTAGGGCTTTGTCTATGAGTGTGGCGCAGATAAGTCAGACTAAAATAATGAGGTCTGTGTGTGTGACCTGCTGATAGCTTTGACTCTAGGCTGTATTTGCTTTAGTCCCACAGTCAATGAACAGATAAGACACTCCTGTCTGATTTCTTCATTTAAAACCCCCAGAACACGACCTAAACTAATAAAAAAAAAAAAAATCTAACTCCAATGAGAGAAAAGCAGAAAGTTTTGGCAGTTTTGACAATGTCATGGTTTATATTGACCTTCAACAGGCAGTTTGGCACGTCATGTGTGATTTTTTTTAAATTTATGGGACATGTCTGAAAGTCTACAAGGTTGTCATAAAGCAACCTGTCATTACTTTCTGTGGCTTGTCAATGATACTTACTACATGTCGGTCATTAACAGTCAGCAAATATCCAGGATCAACACGTTTGAAACCACAAACCCTTCATATGTTGTAGACGATCAAATAAGACAATTGTCATGGATTCCTACCAAAAGGGTATTATCTACTCAAGCCACACATAACAAAAAAAGTGATAAGCCATGTTAAGCGCTGCAGTTGGCATTCTCTGGCATTTGGGGGATCTGGATCTGTGAGGAGAACTTTATAGGAAGAAAGTCTGCTTACATTGAAGGTTTCTCTATCATGTCTAAAATCTGGCTCCTCCTTTCTTTCTTTCTTTCTTTCTGCTGGTAAAATGCAAGTGACAAAGTTGATATCCCATGTTTATAAACACAGGGTCGCTACAGTTGTTATTTGTGGTCTTCGACATCATTTTGAGTTATTTCTATGAGGGGGGGAGGGTGTTCAATTGCTTTTACAGTAGAAGGGGAGAGTCATGTGAAAATATTTGTAAAGAGGGAGGGGGGTGCATTTTACTTTTATGACACCTCGAGTTGGACCAGCCCCCGCCCCCCAGAAAAGAGAGAGAGAGAGAGAAATAGAGACAAAGAAATAGAAAGAGAGACAGAAAGCGAGAGAAAAACTGTTAGTGGAGAGTTGTTACCCAAGGTTCATTAAGGATAGAGAGAAAGAGGGAGGAAATGTCAGAGTAGTGAGTACCTCGACAACTCTGTCAAGCAAAACAGTGATTCAAACGCCTGCAGCCAAAGACCCTGTCATCGATGAGACAGCAACAACGACAGTGTGCTGCATGCCATTATCACACCCGTAAACATAGGGCCACAGAGACGTGTGTGTGTGTGTGTGTGTGTGTTCAACCACACATTCTCCTACTACTCACTGTCAGGATGAAGCCCCTGGCAGTAACCATGAATGCTCTACAGAGGGTGACTCAAACTTGTCAGATCTATACACAATTTCACACAGATACATACAAAGGCTTTGCAATGCTAATAATGGACTTTTTTTTGTCTAAACAACAATGCCATTTGGGAGATAGTAAATAAATACATTAGAAAAGAAAACAATATCATGTACCATTTACAATATCAACATCATACCAGCGTTATACAGCGTTTAAGGGTATTAAAAAACAATATAATCAAATATAATTTGCCTATCTGCTCTTCAACACACACTGATGACAAAAAAGGGTACCTACAGTGGTTCGTCCTCTAAAAGTTGCAGCATACTGCAGCACAGCTTGCGTAGTACTGCAGAATTCTATGGCTCGTTATTTAAGTACCAACCACTGGTGCCAGAAATGCTAATTAGCGCTAGTTTGACCACCAGAGGGCGTCTTTGAGAAGCATTTGATAGCCTTCAATAGTGGCTGTACTAGAGAATTTAAAACCTTTTTTTTTAAGAACATAGTGACGGTCGGGTGTAGGTTCCAGTACTTGGCTATTTAGCTAAAGAATCCCTGTGTTGTATTAACAAAAGCATGAAGATGCCATTATTAGTTACATTGCACGTTCAAACTAAAACAGACTGCCCCTTAAAGTGTTGCTCTGTGCTACCCGGTGTGGCGGGGTGGGGGTCCACTGTGCGCGGTTCTGCGGCCCATCCCGTGCCCCCTGCTCTTGTGCCTTGAACCTCATGTGTTTTCAGTGGATACAGCTGGGGAACTGCAAGGCAATCCCATTGTGCGCCACTTGGGAGCCATGACCAATATGACCAATATATATTGTCCTGCTAATAAAAGGGTTAATAATATATCTGTGAGAATATCCAAGGAGTTATTATTTAATTCTACATTAATAATAATAATAATAATAATAATAATAATAATAATAATCGCTTTGTTTAAAAAATAACAATATTTTGGAGATGATTTCGTTTTCAAATAACGTCTCACCCCATCTTGAACATGGGGTGAGACATTGTTACTAATTTGTAAAAAAAAAAATATATAATTAAAAGGCAGTTTGTTATTTAGAATTACGTATTTATTTATGTTTTTAGAGGGAGAGAAATCAAAAACCTACAGTCATCTCATGGGTCTCCCAGTCAAGGCCGGCACAGGTATTGAACCAGCATCTGTAGCAACACAGTTTGCGCCGCCAAAGACCATTGCGTCACTCAGGCGCTGTACATTGTGACTGGTCGGAAGTGGGCTACATTACTACAGTAAATGCAAAATAATCCTAATAAAATAATAAAAACCTTAGTTTAACAAGTATCTCTCTCTCTCGCTCTCTCTCAAAGTTTCCCTGCCAACCAGTGACAATTCTCCAACGCTTCCGGTTCCTGTAAAGAGATCCTAGGGAGATACGGTACCATTCATGTCCATAGGAAAATGGTTATTGAACTGAGCTTTATGGTTATTGAGACTGAATTTTACTGATATGTTTATTGATATTGAAGCTATTGAAATTTGCAAGGTTTACAAAGTAAAAAAGTCTAACTAAAAGTGGAGTTAAAGAAGTGAAGATGAATGCTTGGCATGGCTTAGAATGCTAAGCCTTGGCTTGACGTTCATTGCAAAATGTCATCAGCAAAGAAAAATAAGGCAGATGTCCACTCATTTAATGACTCTTGGACAAAAGAATATGGATTTGTTTTATTGAAGGACTGTTCTGTTTGTGTTCTCAGTTGTATAACTGTTGTTTGTCGGACATTAAATGTACAGCGTCATTTTCAAACGAGACATGAGAAAAGCTTCAAGGATGAGGCGGACAAGGCTGAAGAAATCAAGAGGACCATGTCCAGGTATGAAAGGCAAAGCAGTGTGTTTACAAATCTACATGCAGTCAAAATCAAGCTACAGGAGGGAGATGAAAAGTTGCGCAGCGCATCGCTAAACATGAAAAATGATGTACTAATGGGGAATATATCAAGGAGGCTTTCCTCAGTTGTTCGCAGGCTTTATTTGATGGATTGCCTAACAAAGACACAATCATCTCAAAGATAAAATATATGCCTGTGTCTGCCAGAACTGTTGAAAGGCACCTTAACGAGATGGTTGAAAATGTAAAGGAGCAACTAACTGTAGTGTTAAAAGATGCACCTGTATTTAGTGTGGCTCTTGATGAGAGTGTGGATGTGAATGACATTCCACGTCTGGCAGTTGCAAGATACTGTGACTCAGGGTAGTTACGTGAGGAGCTGCTTTGTCTAAAACCCATGCATGTTACTACTAAAGGGGAAGATGTCGCAAAAGTCTTCACAGAAAATTATCCAAGATGGCGTAGCAGTGTAGACGTGTTTGTTTTGTCCTCTCATGTACTTTTGTATTTTTTCGTATTTTTTTGTATATATATTTCAATTTATTTTCAATCTCTACTCAATTTTTTTTTATTCGATTATACCTTCCGGTAACCTGCCTCACCCAATGTGATACATTAGAACACATTCAAGAATCTCCAGAAGCTAACAAGCTAATTAGATACTAGCTATTTAGTCAATGTTAGCCACTGCTAGCGGCTTTTACCTTCTGCACAGATACCAGCCCCGTTTTTAGCCTGGATAATACTCGCCTGTCTACCAATATCGCTTGTCTATCAATATCGGACCGTCTCTCCACAACAACGCCGGATTCCTGCCGTAATCCACTACTTCTGATCTTCACAGCTAGTTTGCAGCTACCTAGCTAGCTCACAGCTAGCTTTCACTCACCGTGGCACCTAGTACCGAAGCTATTCCCTGAGGCCCACCTCCCGGCCTACTCAGCTGTTCACCCGAACCCCACTCATACACGGCTAGAGCCCAAAATTCCAATGGATCTCTGGACCGTGGTACCGGTTCACCGCTGCTACCGATTCGATATAGATAGCCTTTAGCCGCCCCCTCATTCTACTCCTCCTCTGTTCCGCGGGTGATGTGGAGGTAAACCCAGGCCCTGCATGTCCCCAGGCACCCTCATTTGTTGACTTCTGTGATCGAAAAAGCCTTGGTTTCATTAATGTCAACATCAGAAGCCTCCTCCCTAAGTTTGTTTTACTCACTGCTTTAGCAGACTCTGCCAACCCTGATGTCCTTGCTGTGTCTGAATCCTGGCTTAGGAAGGCCACCAAAAATCCAGAGATTTCCATACCCAACTATAACATTTTCCATCCAGATAGAACTGCCAAAGGGGGAGGAGTTGCAGTCTACTGCAGAGAGAGCCTGCAAAGTAATGTCATACTTTCCTGGTCCATACCCAAACAGTTCGAACTTCTAATTTTAAAAATGAATCTCTCCAGAAATAAGTCTCTCACTGTTGCCGCCTTCTACCGACCCCCCTCGGCTCCCAGCTGTGCCCTGGACACCATTTGTGAATTGATCGCCCCCCATCTAGCTTCAGTATTTGTTCTGTTAGGTGACCTAAACTGGGATATGCTAACACCCCAGCAGTCCTACAATCTAAGCTAGATGCCCTCAATCTCACACAAATCATCAAGGAACCCACCAGGTACAACCCTAAATATGTAAGCAAGGGCACCCTCATAGACGTTATCCTGACCAACTGGCCCTCCAAATACACCTCCGCTGTCTTCAATCAGGATCTCAGTGATCACTGCCTCATTGCCTGTATCCGCTACGGGTCCGCAGTCAAACGACCACTCCTAATCACTGTCAAACGCTCCCTAAAACACTTCTGCGAGCAGGCCTTTCTAATCGACCTGGCCCGGGTATCCTGGAAGGATATTGACCTCATCCCGTCAGTTGGGGATGCCTTGTTAAGGTGAGTGAATGAGGACCCAAAAGCGAACTAACTTAAACAGAGCTTCTTTAATAACCAAACTGTGGTAGGCTCAGATAGACCGGCAGATTCCGACAGGACAGGACAAGGTTACAGCAAACATGACGATAGTCTGGCTCAGGCATGAAACACAACAAACAAGAATCCGACAAGGACAGGAACAAAAACAGAGAGAGATATAGGGACCTAATCAGAGGGAAAAAAGGGAACAGGTGGGAAACGGGGTGAATGGGTAGTTAGGAGGAGACAAGGAACAGCTGGGGGAAAGCGGGGGAGAAAAGGTAACCTAATAACGACCAGCAGAGGGAGACAGGGTGAAGGGAAAGGACAGAGACAAGACACAACATGACAGTACATGACAGTACCCCCCCACTCACCGAGCGCCTCCTGGCGCACTCGAGGAGGAAACCTGGCGGCAACGGAGGAAATCCTCGATCAGCGCACGGTCCAGCACGTCCCGAGAGGGAACCCAACTCCTCTCCTCAGGACCGTACCCCTCCCAATCTACGAGGTACTGGTGACCACGGCCCCGAGGACGCATGTCCAAAATTCTACGGACCCTGTAGATGGGTGCGCCCTCGACAAGGATGGGGGGGGGGGGGGAAGACGAGCGGGGGCGCGAAGGACGGGCTTGATGCAGGAGACATGGAAGACCGGGTGGACGCGACGAAGGTATCGCGGAAGAAGAAGTCGAACTGCGACAGGATTAATGACCCGAGAAATACGGAACGGACCAATGAACCGCGGGGTCAACTTGCGAGAAGCCGTCTTAAGGGGAAGGTTCTGAGTGGAGAGCCAAACTCTCTGACCACGACAATATCTAGGACTCTTAGTTCTACGCTTATTAGCAGCCCTCACAGTCTGCGTCCTATAACGGCAAAGTGCAGACCTGACCCTCTTCCAGGTGCGCTCGCAACGTTGGACAAAAGCCTGAGCGGAGGGGACGCTGGACTCGGCGAACTGAGATGAGAACAGCGGAGGCTGGTACCCGAGGCTACTCTGAAAAGGAGATAGCCCGGTCGCAGACGAAGGAAGCGAGTTGTGGGCGTATTCTGCCCAGGGGAGCTGTTCTGACCAAGACGCAGGGTTACGAAAAGAAAGACTGCGTAAGATGCGACCAATAGTCTGATTGGCCCGTTCTGCTTGACCGTTAGACTGGGGGTGAAAGCCGGAAGAGAGACTGACGGAAGCCCCAATCAAACGGCAAAACTCCCTCCAAAATTGAGACGTGAATTGCGGACCTCTGTCCGAAACGACGTCCGACGGAAGGCCATGAATTCTGAAAACATTCTCGATGATGATTTGTGCCGTCTCTTTAGCAGAAGGAAGCTTAGCAAGGGGAATGAAATGAGCCGCCTTAGAGAACCTATCGACAACCGTAAGAATAACAGTCTTCCCCGCTGACGAAGGCAGTCCGGTGACAAAATCTAAGGCGATGTGAGACCACGGTCGAGAGGGAATAGGAAGCGGCCTGAGACGGCCGGCAGGAGGAGAGTTACCGGACTTAGTCTGCGCGCAGACCGAACAAGCAGCCACGAAACGACGCGTGTCATGCTCCCGGGTGGGCCACCAAAAACGCTGGCGAATGGAAGCAAGCGTACCCCGAACGCCAGGGTGGCCGGCTAACTTGGCAGAGTGAGCCCACTGAAGAACGGCCAGACGAGTAGGAACGGGAACGAAAAGAAGGTTCCTAGGACAAGCGCGCGGCGACGGAGTGTGAGTGAGCGCTTGTTTTACCTGCCTCTCAATTCCCCAGACAGTCAACCCGACAACACGCCCCTCAGGGAGAATCCCCTCGGGGTCAGTGGAGGCTACTGAAGAACTGAAGAGACGAGACAAAGCATCAGGCTTGGTGTTCTTAGAGCCCGGACGATAAGAAATCACGAACTCGAAACGAGCGAAAAACAGCGCCCAACGCGCCTGACGCGCATTAAGTCGTTTGGCAGAACGGATGTACTCAAGGTTCCTATGGTCAGTCCAAACGACAAAAGGAACGGTCGCCCCCTCCAACCACTGTCGCCATTCGCCTAGGGCTAACCGGATGGCGAGCAGTTCGCGGTTACCCACATCATAGTTACGTTCCGACGGCGACAGGCGATGAGAAAAATACGCGCATGGGTGGACCTTGTCGTCAGAGAGGGAGCGCTGAGAAAGAATGGCTCCCACGCCCACCTCTGACGCGTCAACCTCGACAACGAACTGTCTAGAGACGTCAGGTGTAACAAGGATAGGAGCGGATGTAAAACGATTCTTGAGGAGATCAAAAGCTCCCTGGGCGGAAACGGACCACTTAAAGCACGTCTTGACAGAAGTAAGGGCTGTGAGAGGAGCTGCCACCTGACCGAAATTACGGATGAAACGACGATAGAAGTTCGCGAAGCCGAGAAAGCGCTGCAGCTCGACGCGTGACTTAGGGACGGGCCAATCAATGACAGCTTGGACCTTAGCGGGATCCATCTTAATGCCTTCAGCGGAAATAACAGAACCGAGAAATGTGACGGAGGAGGCATGAAAAGTGCACTTCTCAGCCTTCACAAAAAGACAATTCTCTAAAAGGCGCTGGAGGACACGTCGAACGTGCTGAACATGAATCTGGAGTGACGGTGAAAAAATCAGGATATCGTCAAGGTAAACGAAAACAAAGATGTTCAGCATGTCTCTCAGGACATCATTGACTAATGCCTGAAAGACAGCTGGAGCGTTAGCGAGGCCGAAAGGAAGAACCCGGTATTCAAAGTGCCCTAACGGAGTGTTAAACGCCGTCTTCCACTCGTCCCCCTCCCTGATGCGCACGAGATGGTAAGCGTTACGAAGGTCCAACTTAGTGAAAAACCTGGCTCCCTGCAGGATCTCGAAGGCTGAAGACATAAGAGGAAGCGGATAACGATTCTTCACTGTTATGTCATTCAGCCCTCGATAATCTATGCAGGGGCGCAGAGACCCGTCCTTCTTCTTGACAAAAAAAAACCCCGCTCCGGCGGGAGAGGAGGAGGGGACTATGGTACCGGCGTCAAGAGCTACAGACAAATAATCTTCGAGAGCCTTACGTTCGGGAGCCGACAGAGAGTATAGTCTACCCCGGGGGGGGGTGGTTCCCGGAAGGAGATCAATACTACAATCATACGACCGGTGTGGAGGAAGAGAGGTGGCCCTGGACCGACTGAACACCGTGCGCAGATCGTGATATTCCTCCGGCACCCCTGTCAAATCACCAGGCTCCTCCTGTGAAGAAGAGACAGAGGAAACAGGAGGGATAGCAGACATTAAACATTTCACATGACAAGAGACGTTCCAGGAGAGGATAGAATTACTAGACCAATTAATGGAAGGATTATGACAAACTAGCCAGGGATGGCCCAAAACAACAGGTGTAAAAGGTGAACGAAAAATTTAAAAAGAAATGGTTTCACTATGATTACCAGAAACAGTGAGGGTTAAAGGTAGCGTCTCACGCTGAATCCTGGGGAGAGGACTACCATCCAGGGCGAACAAGGCCGTGGGCTCCTTTAACTGTCTGAGAGGAATGTCATGTTCCCGAGCCCAGGTCTCGTCCATAAAACAGCCCTCCGCCCCAGAGTCTATTAAGGCACTGCAGGAAGCTGACGAACCGGTCCAGCGTAGATGGACCGACAAGGTAGTGCAGGATCTTGAAGGAGAGACAGGAGTAGTAGCGCTCACCAGTAGCCCTCCGCTTACTGACGAGCTCTGGCCTTTTACTGGACATGAAGTGACAAAATGACCAGCGGAACCGCAATAGAGACAGAGGCGGTTGGTGATTCTCCGTTCCCTCTCCTTAGTCGAGATGCGGATACCTCCCAGCTGCATGGGCTCAGCACCCGAGCCGGCAGAGGAAGATGGTAGTGATGCGGAGAGGGGGGCGACGGAGAGCGCGAGCTCCTTTCCACGAGCTCGGTGACGAAGATCAACCCGTCGCTCAATGCGAATAGCGAGTTCAATCAAGGAATCCACGCTGGAAGGAACCTCCCGGGAGAGAATCTCATCCTTTACCTCTGCGCGGAGACCCTCCAGAAGACGAGCGAGCAAGGCCGGCTCGTTCCAGCCACTGGAGACAGCAAGAGTGCGAAACTCAATAGAGTAGTCTGTTATGGATCGATTGCCTTGACATAGGGAAGACAGGGCCCTGGAAGCCTCCTCCCCAAAAACAGATCGATCAAAAACCCGTATCATCTCCTCCTTAAAGTCCTGATACTGGTTAGTACACTCAGCCCTTGCCTCCCAGATTGCCGTGCCCCACTCACGAGCCCGTCCAATAAGGAGAGATATGACGTAGGCGACACGAGCAGTGCTCCTGGAGTAAGTGTTGGGCTGGAGAGAAAACACAATATCACACTGGGTGAGGAACGAGCGGCATTCAGTGGGCTCCCCAGAGTAACACGGCGGGTTATTGATTCTGGGCTCCGGAGATTCGAAAGCCCTGGAAGTGGCCGGTGGATCGAGGCGGAGATGGTGAACCTGTTCTGTGAGGTTGGAGACTTGGGTGGCCAGGGTCTCAACGGCATGTCGAGCAGCAGACAATTCCTGCTCGTGTCTGCCTAGCATCGCTCCCTGGATCTCGACGGCTGAGTGGAGAGGATCCGAAGTCGCTGGGTCCATTCTTGGTCGGATTCTTCTGTTAAGGTGAGTGAATGAGGACCCAAAAGCGAACTAACTTAAACAGAGCTTCTTTAATAACCAAACTGTGGTAGGCTCAGATAGACCGGCAGATTCCGACAGGACAGGACAAGGTTACAGCAAACATGACGATAGTCTGGCTCAGGCATGAAACACAACAAACAAGAATCCGACAAGGACAGGAACAAAAACAGAGAGAGATATAGGGACCTAATCAGAGGGAAAAAAGGGAACAGGTGGGAAACGGGGTGAATGGGTAGTTAGGAGGAGACAAGGAACAGCTGGGGGAAAGCGGGGGAGAAAAGGTAACCTAATAACGACCAGCAGAGGGAGACAGGGTGAAGGGAAAGGACAGAGACAAGACACAACATGACAGTACATGACATGCCTGGTCATTCTTTAAAAGTAACTTCCTCGCCATCTTAGATAAGCATGCTCCGTTCAAAAAATGCAGAACTAAGAACAGATATAGCCCCTGGTTCACTCCAGACCTGACTGCCCTCGACCAGCACAAAAACATTCTGTGGCGGACTGCAATAGCATCGAATAGTCCCCGCGATATGCAATTGTTCAGGGAAGTCGGGAACCGATACACGCAGTCAGTTAGGAAAGCAAAGGGCAGCTTTTTCAAGCAGAAATTTGCATTCTGTAGCTCTAACTTCAAAAGGTTCTGGGACACTGTAAAGTCCATGGAGAACAAGAGCACCTCCTCCCGCAGCTACTCGCCCAAGCCTCCCCAGCTTCTCCTTTACCCAAATCCAGATAGCAGATGTTCTGAAAGAGCTGCAAAATCTGGACCCGTACAAATCAGCTGGGCTTGACAATCTGGACCCTCTATTTCTGAAACTATCCGCCGCCATTGTCGCAACCCCTATTAGAAGCCTGTTCAACCTCTCTATCATATCGTTTGAGATCCCCAAGGACTGGAAAGCTGCCGCGGTCATCCCCCTCTTCAAAGGGGGAGACACTCTGGACCCAAACTGTTACAGACCTACAGTATATCCTTCCTGCCCTGCCTATCTAAGGTCTTCGAAAGCAAAGTCAACAAACAGATCACTGACCATCTCGAATCCCACCGTACCTTTTCCGCTGTGCAATCTGGTTCCCGAGCCGGTCACGGGTGCACCTCAGCCACGCTAAAGGTACTAAACGATATCATAACCGCCATCGATAAAAGACAGTACTGTGCAGCCGTCTTCATCGACCTGGCCAAGGCTTTCGACTCTGTCAATCACCATATTCTCATCGGCAGACTCAGTAAATTCGATTTTCTATTGACTGCCTTGCCTGGTTCTCCAACTACTTTGCAGACAGAGTTCAGTGTGTCAAATCGGAGGGCATGTTGTCCTGTCCTCTGGCAGTCTCTATGGGGGTGCCACAGGGTTCAATTCTCGGGCCAACTCTTTTCTCTGTATATATCAATGATGTTGCTCTTGCTGCGGGCGATTCCCTGATCCACCTCTACGCAGACGACACCATTCTGTATACATCTGGCCCTTCCTTGGACACTGTGCTGTCTAACCTCCAAACGGGCTTCAATGCCATACAACACTCCTTCCGTGGCCTCCAACTGCTCTTAAACGCTAGTAAAACCAAATGCATGCTTTTCAACCGTTCGCTGCCTGGACCCGCACGCCCGACTTGCATTACCACCCTGGATGGTTCCGACCTAGAATATGTGGACATCTATAAGCACCTAGGTGTCTGGCTAGACTGTAAACTCTCCTTCCAGACTCCTATCAAACATCTCCAATCCAAAATCGGCTTTCTATTTCGCAACAAAGCCTCCTTCACTCATGCCGCCAAACTTACCCTAGTAAAACTGACTATCCTACCGATCCTCGACTTCGGCGCCGTCATCTACAAAATGGCTTCCAATACTCTACTCAGCAAACGGGATGCAGTTTATCACAGTGCCATCCGCTTTGTTACTAAAGCACCTTATAACCACCCACCACTGCGACCTGTATGCTCTAGTTGGCTGGCCCTCGCTACATATTCGTCACCAGACCCACTGGCTCCAGGTCATCGACAAGTCCATGCTAGGTAAAGCCCCGCCTTATCTCAGTTCACTGGTCACGATGGCAACACCCACCCGTAGCACGCGCTCCAGCAGGTGTATCTCACTGATCATCCATAAAGCCAACACCTCATTCGGCCGCCTTTCCTTCCAGTTCTCTGCTGCCTGTGACTGGAACGAATTGCAAAAATCGCTGAAGTTGGAGACTTTTATCTCCCTCACCAACTTTAAACATCTGCTATCTGAGCAGCTAATCGATCGCTGCAGCTGTACATAGTCCATCGGTAAATAGCCCACCCAATTTACCTACCTCACCCCATACTGTTTTTATTTATTTACTTTTCTGCTCTTTTGCACACCAGTATCTCTACCTGCACATGACCATCTGATCATTTATCACTCCAGTGTTAATCAGCAAAATTGTAATTATTTGCCTACCTCCTCATGCCTTTTGCACACAATGTATATAGACTCTTTTTTCCCCTACTGTGATCGTTAGAAATGGTTGGATAAATAGTAAATTGGCACTGCACACAAAAAAGGTTGCCGACTTCTGCTGTAGGACATATGAGGGAGGGGTTACTAGGTTTGGTTTCTAATCCTGCTAGTATACACACAGGTTGTCACCGTGACAGTAAACAATCCTGAAGCCCACCTCACTGCATCCAGTCAAGTATAGAATAGGAGGAGAGGGGAATTTTATTGGGGACAGGGACCAAGATCTTCTGTTATCTCAGCCATCCAGGGAAATATAGTATGGAGTAGGACCCCTACTAAGGTGGGATAGTCTACCCATCATCACTCATGCGCAGAACAGCTGGCAGGCATATTCAAGGTAATTTTCAACCTCTCCTTGTCCCAGTCTGTCATCCTCACATTTTATTGAGATAACCACTATCATTCCTGTTCCCAAGAACTCTGAGGCTTCATGCCACAATAACTTCCGCTCTGCAACACTCACATCTGTAATCATGAAGTGCTTTCAAAGGCTGGCTATGGCACACATCAACTTCATCATCCCAGACACCCTAGAACTACACCAATTTGCATACCACCCCAACAGATCCATAGACGAAGCAATCTCAATTGCACTCCACACTGCCCTTTCCCACCTGGACAAAAGGAACCCTTATGTTAGAATGATATACATTGACTATAGCTCAGCTTTAAACACCATAGTACCCTCAAAGTTCATCACTAAGCTAAGGGTCCTGGGACTAAACACCTCCCTCTGCAACTGGATCCTGGACTTTCTGACGGGCCACCCCCAGGTGGTGAGGGTAGGTAGCAACACATCTGCCACACGGATCCTCAACACTGGAGCTCCCCAGGGGTGTGTGCTCAGTCCCCTCCTGTACTCCCTGTTCACCCACGACTGTATGGCGAGGCACAACTCCAAAACCATCATGCAGACTACACAACAGTGGTAGGCCTGATCACAGACAACGACGAGACAGCCTATAGGGAGGAGGTCAGAGACCTGGCTGGGTCGTGCCAGAATAACAATTTATCCCTCAATGTAACCAAGACTAAGGAGATAATTGTGGACTACAGGAAAAGGAAGAACGAGCACTCCCCCATTCTCATCGACGGGGCTGTAGTGGAGCAGGTTGAGAGCTTCAGGTTCCTTGGTGTCCACATCAACAACAAACTAGAATGGTCCAAACACACCAAGACAGTCGTGAAGAGGGCACGACAAAGCCTATTCCCTCTCAGGAAACTAAAAAGATTTGGCATGGGTCCTGAGATCCTCAAAAGGTTCTACAGCTGCAACATCGAGAGCATCCTGACTGGTTGCATCACTGCTTGGTACAGCAATTGCTCGGCGTCTGACCGCAAGGCACTACAGAGGGTAGTGCGTACGGACCAATACATCTCTGGGGCTAAGCTGCCTGCCATCCAGGACCTCTATACCAGGCGGTGTCAGAGGAAGGACCTAAAAATGGTCAAAGACTCCAGCCACCCCAGTTATAGACGGTTCTCTCTACTACCTCATGGCAAGCGGTACCGGAGTGCCAAGTCTAGGACCAAAAGGCTTCTCAACTGTTTTTACCCCCAAGCCATAAGACTCCTGAGCAGGTAATCAAATGGCTACCCGGACTATTTGCATTGTGTTCCCCCCCAACCCCTCTTTTTATGCTGCTGCTACTCTTTGTTTATCATATATGCGTAGTCACTTTAACTATACGTTAATGTACATACTACCCCAGTTGGCCCGACCAACCAGTACCCACGCACATTGGCTAACCCGGCTATCTGCATTGTGTCCCGCCACCCACCACCCGCCAACCCGTCTTTTTCGCTACTCTCTGTTTATCATATGCATAGTCACTTTAACCTTATCTACATGTACATACTACCTCAATCAGCCTGACTAACTGGTGCCTGTATGTAGCCTCACTACTGTATATAGTCGTTTTACTGTTGTTTTTATTTCTTTACTTACTTATTGTTCACCTAATACCTTTTTGCAGAGATGGTTAGAGTCTGTAAGTAAGCATTTCACGGTAAGCTGTTGTATTCAGCGCATGTGACAAATACACTGATTTGATTTGACTTTATATTGACAGGTGTGTGACTTTTCAAATCATGTCCATTCAAATGATTTTACCGCAGATGGACTCCAATCAAGTTGTAGAAGCATCTCGAGAATTATCAATGGAAACAGCATGCATCTGAGCTCAATTTCGAGTCTCATAGCAAAGGTTCTGAATATTTATGTAAATACATTTATTTAAAAAAAATTATAAATTAGCAAAAATGTCTATAAACCTGTTTTTGCTTTGTCATTATTATCATGTTTAGGTAAGACCCAGATGCAGACAGTGTTGAAGTAACAAGAGTTCATTACAACAACAGGGGCAGGCAAGCGACAGGTCAAGGCAGGCAGGGGTCAATAATTCAGAGAGGGTGTAAAGGGTCCAGAACGGCACGTAGTCTAAGTAGTCTAACAGTGTGGTAAGCCACAAAATGGCAGGCAGTCTCAGGGCAGGCAGAACGGTCAAAACCGGAAAAGACAGACTGCTGAATAAATCATAAAAATCGGCACCGGACAATTTACATTCCCCCCTCTCTCTTGTACACTGCTGCCACTCGCTGTTTGTTTGTTACCTATGCATAGTCACTTTTCCCCCACCTACATGTACAGATTACCTCAACTAGCCTGTGCCCCTGCACACTGACTCTCTCTTATTGTGTTACTTTTTATTTTAGCCTACATTTTGCCTATATTTTCTTCTTCTTGAACTGCACTGTTGGTTAAGGGCTTGTAAGAAAGCATTTCATGGTAAAGTCTACACTTGTTGTACTTGGCGCATGTGGCAGATAAAGTTGGAATTGATTTGACAAAAACATCAGCAAGAAACAGGCAGGAGCAGGGAAACAAACGCTGGTAGGTTTTACGAACAAAACGAACTGGCAACAGACAAACAGAGAACTCAGGTAGAAATACACCGGGGGTAATGGGGAATATGGGCGACAGCTGGAGGGGGGTGGAGACAAGCACAAAGACAGGTGAAACAGATCAGCGTGTGACAGTACCCCCCCCCCCCCCCCCCCCCCCCCCCCCATCTAAGGCCACCACCTGGCATCCTACTTGGGTGCATACCTGATTTACAAGGGCTGTGAGACATAGGTTTAACTCGACACATGAAAGGTGGGATGTACGTGAAGGGTACGGGGCAACAGAAGACGAACAGCAGAGGGGCTAATAATTTTGGAGATGGGAAACGGTCCGATAAGCCGGGGGGAGAGCTTGCGGTATTCCACCCAGAGGGGCAGATCCCGTGTGGATAGCCTTACCTTCTGCCCGGGACGATACTGGGGAGCCGGGGTCTGGTGGTGATCCGCTTGTCATCGATACCTGGAAGTGGTCTTGAGGAGAGCCGACCGGGCTCTCCTACAGGTACAACGACAGCGGCGGACAAACATCTGGGCAGAAGGTATGCCAACTTCTTCCTCTTGCTCAGGGAAGAGCAGGGGCTGATACACCAGGGAACACTCAAATGGTGAGAGGACTGTGGCAGAGCAGGGAAGGGTGTTGCAGGCATATTCCACCCACACAAAATGCTGGCTCTAGTTGGTGGAGTTGGCGGAGCCTAGGCAGCGCAGGGTAGTCTTGAGGTCCTGGTTGGCTCGCTTCGACCGGCCGTTGGACTGGGAGTGGAACCCGGGGGACAGGCTGGACGACAACCCTTTGAGTGTGTAGAAAGCCTTCCAGAACTGGGATGAGAACTGAGGACCCCGGTCGGAGACCATGTCCGTCCATGGAACTGGAATACGTGTTGCACCATCAGCTGGCCCATCTCCTTGGCAGAGGGTAGCTAGGGGAGAGGAATGAACTGGGCGATTCACCATAGTCAGGATTGCGGTGTTGCCATCAGACGGGGGAAGACACGTGACAAAGTCCAGGGAGATGTGAGACCAGGGGCGATGAGGGACAGGCAGAAGTTGGAGGAGACCAACCGGAGCTTGTCGAGGACTTATCCTGTGCACAGACTGTGCAAGCGGCGACAAAGGCGGAGACGTCAGCGATCACGGTAGACCACCAAAAGCGGTGTTGCACGCAGGGAGCCCGAGTGGCAGGCAAGCTTAGAGGAGTGGGCCCACTCCAGGACCAAGGATTGGACCGCGTTAGGCACGAACATTCGGTTATCTGGACCCCACCGGGGTTCAGCTGGGAACGCTGTGCCTCCCGAATCTGCTTCCCTATTCCCGAGCTGAGTGCTGTCGCTGGGCACGAGGTGGGAAGGATGGTCGTGGGGCTTCACATTCTTGGATCTCGGCTGGTAGGTGAGGGAGAAGTTGATCCGGGTGAACAGTAGGGCCCATATAGCCTGCCTGGAATTGAGGCGCTTGGCCGTGTGGAGATATTCCAGGTTCTTGTGGTTGGTCCACATGATGAATGGATGTTCCACCCCCAGCCAGTGAATCCATTCCTCCAACGCCATCTTCACCGAGATAAGCTCCTGATTCTCCACATCGTAGTTCCTCTCCGTGGCATTGAGGCGGAGGGAGAAGAAGGTGCAGGGATGCAACTTGAGGTCAATGGCAGACAGCTGGGACAGGACAGTCCCCACTCCAACTTCAGAAGCATCGGCCTCCGCCATGAACTGACGGGATGGGTCAGGATGAACCAAGATGGGAGCTGTGGTGAAGTGATGTTTGAGATCCCGGAATGCCCGATCAGCAGCTGGAGAACGGAACCTTGGGAGAGGTGATTGCAGACGGGGGGAAGCCAGGGTGCTGCAGCTCCGGATAAAGCAGCGATAAATGTTGGCAAAGCCCAGGAACCACTGCAGCTGGACTGGATGTTGTCTGGAGCCAATCCACCACCACTCTCACCTTCCCAGGATCAAACTACACTCTCCCTGCAGCAATGATGTAACCCAGAAAAGGATGGTGGCATTATGGAACTCGCACTTCTCAGCTGTTACAAAAAGCTGGTTCTCCAGGAGGCATTGGAAGCACGTGGAGCACGTGTTATTGGGTGGAGTGGGAGAAGACGACTAGTTCATTGAGGTAGACGAAGACGAACCAGTTCAACATGTCACGGAGAACATCACTAACCAGAGCCTGGAAGACATCAAGGGCGTTGGTAAGGCCAAAGGGCATGACCACGTACTCGTAGTGGCCACTGGCCATGTTGAAGGCAGTCTTCCACTCGTCCCCCTCCCGTATCCGCACCAGGTGGTAGGCATCCGTAGGTCCAGCTTGGAGAACACGGTGGCTCCCTGGAGCTGCACAAAGGTTGAGGAAATGAGAGGTAGGGGGTAGCGGTTCTTCACTGTGATGTCATTTAGACCTTGGTAGTCAATCGGTTTTGTCCTCTCCACAAAGAAGAACCCTGCACTGGTCGGAGGAGGCAGAAGGATGGCTAAACCCAGCAGCTAGGGAGTCCATAATGTAGGTCTTCATAGCCTTGGTCTCCGGACCCAACAGAGAGTACACCAACAGAGAGTACACCACTCTTCCCTGTCCCCAGGGGAATGGCTGAGAGATCCAGGGCAACCTCCGAGGCCCTAGGATGATGTCCCAGAACAGGCTGCGCTGACTTCAGGCAGTGGGCGTGGCAGAACGGGCTCCAGCCCATGATGGCACTGGCAGACCAGTCAATGAGGGGATCGTGTCGCAATACCACGGGAACCTGAGGAGACTTAATGAGCAGAAACTGGATAGTCTTGCTGTGGTTCCCTGAGACATGTAGGTTGATGGAGGTGGTATTGTGGGTGACCCGGCTTATAGAACGCCCGTCCAGAGCGCTAACGTCCATGGGAATGGAGAGGGGCTGAGAGGGGAAGTCCAGCTCGGAAGCCACGGTAATGTCCATAAAGCTCTCATCGGCTCCAGAGTCGATGTGGACCTGCAGAGTTCTCCGTATGGCCCACCAGAGTACTCGCTCCTACTGGTGAGCCTGGTCTTTTAGTGGGCCGGTGGAGACGATATGACCAGTAGTCCCGCAATACAGACAGCTCTTAGTGTGAAGCCTATATAGCCATTCAGCTGGAGATAGGCAACTAGGCAGAGCTAGGCTAAGTTCAGGAAACGGTGAATCAGCAGGTTTCGGAAACTCTCTGAGAAACTTGGGTAGACCCGGGTTCTCCCCTGGACTTCTGAGATAGCTCGGAGGCGAGGTAGAATCCTTGTCCGTGCAAGTGGAATCGAATCTCCTCTCCTTCCTTCGTTCCCGTAGTCACCCATTGATGAGGATGGTCAAAGCAATGAGGGAGTCAAAACCTGTGGGTAACTCCCGGGCCGCAAGCTCGTCCTTAACCTCGTCCGAGACGCCATGTCGAGCTGTGCTTCGAAGTTCTACGCACTCTCAACTGCCAACGTACGGGCAGCTACTCTCCAGGAGAACGGAGCATCAAAGACCTTCCTCACCTCTCCCACAAACCCCTCCAGGCTTGCACATATGACAGTAGCCTAGGTGAGAGCCCTTACAGACATCAGTGTGATGAGGTAGGCTGTTTTAGAGTGATCCGAGGAGAAGGAGGGCTGAAGCTCGAAAATGAGGGCACACTGAGCTAAAAACGCGCGACAGGTGCTCGGCTCTCCATTAACTTCACCAGCATAGGTGGCGGCATTCGGAATTTTAGATGAAAAGTGTGCCCTGATTAAACTGCCTGCTACTCAGGCCCAGAAGCTAAGATATGCATACAATTAGTAAATTTGGATACAAAACACTCTAAAGTTTCCAAAACGGTTAAAATAATGTCTTTTAGTATAAGAGAACTGATATGGTACGTGAAAATCCAACCAGGGAGTACTATTATTTTGAAAGGCTGTTTCTCCATTGAAAGCCTATCCACCATACAAAGACTTAGGACCCAGTTCACGAGCTCTATGGCTTCTTCTACATGTGGCCAATCTTTAGGCATTGTTTTGGTCTTTTACTTTGAAAAATGAGGGAGATACAGCACTTTCAATCAGTGGCCAGTGGAAACTTCCGGCCATGAGTCCTGCACCTGATCGGGAACACGCCTTTCTTGTTTCTCCTTTTCTATTGACGAAGCTTTTAAATATTATTTATTATTTATGACAAAAACAACCTGGAGGATTGATTTTAAACATCGTTTGGCATGTTTCTACTAACTTTCATTTTACTTAAAAAAAACGTTTCGTCTGGACTTCGGATTCGAATTACTGGACAAAATGCGCAAAACAAAAAGGAGGTTTTTGGTCATAAAGAGGGACATTATCAAACAAAACAAACATGTATTGTCTAACATGGAGACCCGGGAGTGGCACCAGATGAAGATCAAAGGTAAGTGATTAATTTTAATGCTATTTCTAACTTTTGTGAGCCCTCTCCTTGGCTGAAAAATGGCTCTATGGGTTTCTGTGGCTAGGTGCTGACCGAACATAATCGCAAAGTGTGCTTTCATCGTAAAGCATTTTTTAAATCTGACACAGCGGTTGCATTAACCTCTCTAGGGTATGTGGGACGCTAGTGTCCCATCTGGCCAACATCCAGTGAGATTGCAGAGCGCCAAATTCAAATACAGAAATACTAATTTATAAAAATTCAGAAAACAAAACATATTTGACATAGGTTTAAAGATGAACAACTTGTGAATCCAACCACAGTGTCAGATTTTAAAAATTCTTTACGGGGAAAGCATACCTTACGATTATTTGAGAGCATAGCCTAGTTGACAAATTATTACAAACAGTAACCAGCCAACATTGATAAACGATAAATTCCTAATGAGTTCATTGTTACATGATTAATTTATTTGGGTAACAATTAAACAGAGTTAGTTGATTTGATACATGACAGTCATCAGATTAATGACAGTCACGTCACAACATCTGTCTTCCATTTGAGTTTTATTAACTTATGAGAAGTATGGAGAAGTCAGGAGGTCATGGGACGTTTGTTATTCAGAACAGCGAAGGCAGCGAGTGGTTCCCGTCCGCTTCTCCGTCAGCAGAACCATCAATCAGACTGTACCAGAAGTGTACGTTCAACACACACTTCTTAAGCCTCTCAGTCTCCGGAGGTCGCGTACAAAGTGAGGAGGAGTATAGGGTAACTGTCACTCTATCCCTCTAAGCATGTACTGTGTACACACTTCTACATGCTAAATGGATTTGGAGATTGCATTGTCCTTGAAGCAACAGAGTACAATAGTTACCCTGAATATTTATGTCATTATCATCAATATCCTGAAGTACCTGTAAGTTTTTTCATTGAGTATCCAGCACAAAGTCAGAGTTCTAAAATGAGTCACTAGTCATAACTGTAATGAATTTAACATACAATGTCCTGTGCCATACAGGTCCAGACCTCTTGGCATAGGGTCATACAGTATATAGGGACACTACAATAACCTTTTTCCTTGAAACTTTAGGTCATTCTGCCATGTCCTTGAGACTGAGAAGAGTTTCACCGTTCTTTTGTCTGCCAGACATTCTTATGCGGGGGTTTGAAAGGCTTCAGTAAAAGCCTGCGTAAATAGAATCTTAATTTCTCATCTTGTTTTATGAAGCACTAAAGACTTCTAAACCTGGCTCTCCATCTTCATATACCTGGGATGAGGGGAGAGGAATGTGGTGTGTGTGTGTGATAAATATTCAAATCATCTCCCCTGAAAGGCACGAGGGAAACATGTACTGAGGATGAGCTCCCGCCTATCTGCTTTACAAGCCTCACTGCACAGCTCACAGAGAGAGTTGCAGAGAGGGAGGGGGAAGACAGGAGGAGGGAGCGGGGTAGAGTAAATGGGAAGAGCAAATGATAGAGAAGATGGGAGAGGGAGAAGGAGATGGAGGGAGGGAGAAAGAAGGAGAGAGGGGTAGACTAAAATGGAGGAACAAAGGATAGAGAAGATGGGAGGCAGGGGGAGATGGAATAGAGATATAGGAAGGAGTGGCGGGTGTGAAATTGAGGCAGAGAGAAAGGACATACAGAGGGCATTGCCAAGAAAGAATGAGCAAAAGAGAGCTAGTGATATACAGGGAGAAAAAGAGAGAGGAAGAGTGAAAAAGTAAGAAGGGATCATTCACTTTCCCTGAATTTTATCAGTAGTAAGTTGTCACAGCAATATAGTCCAACACTCCTTCTTCTCTTTCTCCCATAGGGCAAAACTTGAAATTTGCATGCCAAAACTCATAGGCTACTCCACAGAGAATGAGCAAATCGCCCGCTGACATCAATGCATGATTTACTCTGAGATTTACTTAAAGCTGCGCTATGCAGGAATCTCTCCTCCATTTCCTGGTTGATAAAATTCTAATAGGTGCTTCTACACCTGCATTGCTTGCTGTTCGGGGTTTTAGGCTGGGTTTCTGTACAGCACTTTGATATATCAGCTGATGTAAGAAGGGCTATATAAATACATTTGATTTGAAGTTTTTGTGACAAAACAAGCACATACTGTATAGTGTAGAGAATGTACCATCTAAACCACTGTGAAATGTATTTGCCATAAGCAAAACTATTGTATTTTCAGCTGTTTGAAACTGGTGTATATAACTCATAGTAAAAGACGCAAAAACGAAACGTAAGAATGGGAAGCATAGAAATAGCGCACATATCTATGGCTTCTTAGACTTGTTTTTTTTTTTTTTATTTTACCCGCTTTTTCTCCCCAATTTCATGGTATCCAATTGTTGTTAGTAATTACTATCTTGTCTCATCGCTACAACTCCCGTACAGGCTCGGGAGAGACAAAGGTCATGCGTCCTCTGAAACACAACCCAACCAAGCTGCACTGCTTCTTAACACAGTGCGCCTCCAACCCAGAAACCAGCTGCACTAATGTGTCGGAGGAAACACCGTGCACCTAGCTAAGTGCGCACTGCGCCTGGCCTGCCACAGGAGTTGCTGGTGCGCGATGAGACAAGGATATCCCTAAAGGCCAAACCCTCCCTAACCCGGACAACGCTAGGCCAATTGCGTGTTGCCCCATGGACCTCCCGGTCACGGCCGGCTGCGACTGGGCGCGAACCCAGACCAGAGTTGCTTTTAATGAGAATGACAGATCTATAACTAACATGTCCATCTGAATTTGGTCGGTTACCCCAAAAAGTGATCTATTGCAGCTTTAAGTCAGCATTCCCCCATAGATTGGCCATCACACATAGGGTTGGTATGATAATGGCTGAATTTGACCCCTTGGAGATGATCTCTGTGAACTCAAGATTCACTGAGGGCTGACATACACCTCAGACATTTCTCTGGTTCACTGCTGCATGATTCATCAGCAGTATTTCACACTTGAATTATTGTATTCGAGTGTATATGTGTAAACAATGATATTCATGAAACAAAACTCTCTTGTAGACTAGAGAACTCTAGTGTGGGAGTGAGAAGGAGGTGAGAGAGTAGAACGGAGGGAGTAGGAGAGAAAAAGAGAAAGAGAGGATGGGAGGGAGAGAAAGAGAGACAGCGAGCTAGATAAATACAGATGTATTCATGCTGCGTAATGTATGAGTGTAGATTATATTGAATGTACAGGTGGTCTGGTCGTGCTTGAGCAGTTTATGTAATTTACCTTCAGGCAGGAAAGTGGAATGACTACTAAACTTCTAAAATGGATTGATGTAAGTGCAAACACAGAGAATACATTTAAGGAGATAAAACATCACATGTTCCAACAGCTTGGGATATTTGTGTTTGCCAGTGTACACAGCTACAGAGTCAGACTGCATTGTACTGTAGTGACTGTATATTGTCAATGGACTTAAGAGCTAAGAGCTGTTGTGTGAAGCGCCATTTAATCCCCCCCTCCCCCTCTCCGTAGTTAGTGGTTCTTTCCAAGGTGCACCACGGAACAAAGACACAAAGCGTTTGATTTGATTTTAGATGCCCGTGATAGGCAGGACTCGCAGGAGGCATGTTTGTAAATGAATTCGATCAAGCTATGCAGCCTATTGATTCCTTCTTGATGAATAAATAATACAAAAATGCATTGTTGTTTTTCTGTAATACTAGTCACCTAGCCATTTCATGAAGTTGGCTGGGATTCCCAATCTCCCAACCTCATAATAAATACCAAGCCATTTCAGGATATAAATTAGGTCAGAGTAGCTGGTGACACTTTACTTGACACCCAGTGTCATAACACGTTATGACATGGTCATAACCATGTCATAATGTCATAATAGCTGGAATAACTTGTCATAACCTGTCATGACCCATATATGTACAGCTGTTGTGACATATATTACGTTATTTACATATCTCACTCTCCCACAGAGGTGACCGTCCCACTTGGTCATAAATTAAGCAGGAGAGACCTCACTCTCTCTCCCTCCAGTACTGGCTAAAGGAATGTCCCTTTGTCTTCACAGACTTGTTACCGTTAAATCTCTAATGTCCAAAAAGTGGATAATGGAACAATAATTTTAACATAAAGAATATGGGGAATTGTTAGTTTGGAGATGTAGAAAACTAATGTCACATTGTTTTTCATTTTGTGATGTTATTAAAAACTGATGGACCAAATACTGTAACTTGGAAAGCATTCCCACTTTATCTGTAACGTTTCCATCCAATACGTTGTGAATATGATAGGAAAAATGATGGAAGTATTTTTGCTAAGATATAAATATGATTTTAAAAGTCATAAGATATATCTTCTAATCATATCCTTTGCACATTAAGTAGGCATGCCCCAAGTGAGGTCAAGTGAAGAAATAAACTCACCTTCCCTTTAGATCAGAGAGACGAAGAGCTGCAGCTCATGTCCATCGTGCTTCGAATCCTGAATGCCAACATAAGGAGGAAGAGGCGAGAAGCATACCTCAGACAATCACTGGGACAGCTGATCAGCTGTCTTAAGTCAGATATCGAAAAAAGCTAATCTAAGTGAGACTATCCTACTACACTCCTCACCAATGGGAACCATCAACATGAGTGAACAACAGTAGAAGATGGGAAAGGGGAGACCCCTTTCGGACAATCAGAGCCATACAGCTGAAAGGCCAAACACCATTTGGAGGAGTGCTGTTCCAACACGACACGTAAATACATTCATGATTTCTTATTCAAAACAAACGGTGGTTCGTGAGCAAACTATATAATTAACGTTACTGTGAGAATCATTCTGAAATGTCTCGACGATAAGTGTGCCTTTTTCTCTCTCTCTCTCTCTTCCCCTTCCCCCTCCCTCTCCATCTATGTTGTAACAAGCCACCATATCTTGTCAGTCCACTAGGAACTTTTGTCTCATGTAAATGTGTGTGTATTCTGTGTTATTATTCAGTTAGCTAGTAAATACATTATTAAACCAATTTGTGTAGTACTGAATAATGCACAAGGTTGGCGTTTTACCAGATCCAAGAAGATTACGATCATTCAGAATCTTCAGAGTCTTTGATAAGAGGTAATGCCTACTAAGATGAATGTTTATCGATGTTATAGGTAAAGACCTTACAGAGTTAAATTCGGGAGACGGTAACTCTCTAAACAACTTCTTCTGTGGTGCCCCAAATCCTAAATTAGTGGATTTAAATAAATAACAGTCATTAGATTAATGAAAGTAAAGTCACTACATTTAGTTATTCACCTTTTTTCCCCTGCCAAAAAGTTGACTTTCATTTGAAAGTTTGCTTCTTAAGTCCTTTGTCGTAATGAATCATGTTTTTCTCTTCAACATGTTTGAAATATCTAGTAGAAAATACACTTTATGACATTGTCATAAATCATTATGACCATCCTATGTCACTTTATCTGGCCTAAAAGAAATGCACCATTATAGAACCATTATCACCATCTTAATCATATAGGCCAGATAGGCCTATCACATACATGCCCTTATGTCAGTCATCAGTCAAAAAGAGCATTAGGGAAGGTGCATGTCTGACATCAATGTGTGATCAATTACAATGACAATTTTATATGGTCAATTTTCAGAAAATGTTACTTAACATAGCCTACTTGTCAACCGTATGTTTATGTTGTATTGGAATGTTTTGTAGGTTTGACACATATGTAGGTGTCATAACCAGCCATAAACTAAAGCAATGTGTCACAACATGTTTAAATATATGTGTCATGACAGTTTTATGACAATTTTATGACAAGTTATGTCAGTTGTTATGACATACTTGTGGCCGTAGCATAACGTGTTATGATGCTGTGTGTCAAGTAAAGTGTTATAGAGTAGCTTGTTTAACTATTTTATCTGGCATGCCTGCTGGTAAGGTTGCAATACTTTAGACTCACATTTCTTTCAATAAGACTCACATTCCTTTCGATCTTTTACCCAGATTTTTAGCAGAGAAGCATATTTAGTTTCTTAAAAAAATAACTGCCATTTAGGAGGATACAGCCAGCTCAAGAGGCATGCTTAGATATGCAGAAAAATACTTGGTTTAAATGTAATCTGGCAATTTATGATAATATCATGACTAATTATGTATTAATTGTGATGCTGTAATTGTTGTAATTTGTATGTACTGTAATATCATAGGCATGTTAGTGCAGTATATTGAGATGTATAATTTACCACAGTCAGAATGATACCTGTATTAAAATGACAAATGAATAGGTAAAGAGGTAGGTTTAGCTAACCTATACAGAAAAATAGACACATTTTGGATATATAATTAGGCATAATGATTATGGCTCTAGATTTAAGGAAAAAGCTGTTTCAAGTGTTTGAAAAATTCTATATTCTACAACCCCCTCCATCCAAACGTACTTTGTGCCTCCTCTAAAATAACAGGTGCATGATGCCCCTGG